>NC_091454.1:10158296-10340055 GCF_027789765.1 Dendropsophus ebraccatus | reverse complement strand
GTAGTTGGTAGAAGCTGTTTGAGGATACACCGTAGAGGTCCCGTGGCTCCCGGAGCCGTGCCACTTTCCTTCCTGAGTGGTATTCATACACAATCTGGTTGGTCTTCTGGGCATATAGGTATAAGGGTGGATTACCTGGAGGAAAAGTTCGAAATTTTCAGAGCATTAACCCCAAACCTGTGCAGAATAGAAAAAGACTAAATATTGTGTCCTTTAGGCTCTTCAAAATCCTAGAACCCTAGAACATCTAGTCTAGTCTACTCTGACCGAACCCTAGGTGACTGGTGGGGTGTGATCTATGAAATGATAATCAACAGCCATATGTCCCCAACAGAATAAAATTGGTGGTCATCCCTAGTAGGGCTATTGTAGGACTATTGTAAGAGACAACTCCTTAAATCATCCATAGCGTTGTAGGTGAAATTGGATTGTTCAAGCTCCAACTACTTGGTAGAATGGTTGAGTCTAATCCCTTGCTCTTCCATTAAAGCACGTTCATCGTGAGGTTGACAATCTAGCAAGTGATGGATCCAAGTGTTCTGACTCCCACAGATCCAACACTTACTAAAAGGGTTCTGTAGAACTGACCATTAGCGGTCTATCCCAAGGACAGAATCCACCAATGTTTAACTGGTGGGGACCTGACCTCCAAAACAACCATATGTCACATCAAATTAAAGGGACACAACCTTAGTAATACACTCAGGTTTTGCCCACATAAACAATGAAGGCAATTCACCACTCACGGGATACCCATAGCCTCTTCATTGTGCCTCACTGGCTTCCCCGATAATACACTGATTAAACACAGATCAACATTTACGTCCCAGAGAACCCCTTTAACGCATGAAATACCCCTTTAAATGAGTCAGTATGGCAGGTAATGGCTTTATGCAAAGTGCTTCCATTAATTTCCTCGGTAGGGGAGCACGGTATTGACCCTTCTCTTGTCTTCTTCTACCTCTGCTGGCTTTTCGCCTTCTCCGCAGCCCATCAATATGCTGACTTACTGTAAGGCCGGGAAGCTACTTTGCTCCTGAACATTTACATTAACCCGTTTTCATTTTGAAATGGCAGAACATTACTTTGCGTCTCATTGAATCCTGAAGAGTCCGGACTCTGCGGCCATTAAGGTGTCACTTTGTGATATTTCAAAGCTCGGTTTTAGTAGCTGTAACAGGAAAGCTACAAAAATTGCTGAGAAGCTGAATAATTTGTCTTTTGACACTTTGGGCGAAAACACGCGGCGCGCTGTCACTAGGTGCGCGGTGTTAGCTGCCGCCGCTGTCATGGCTTGGAGATACTGTCGTCCTTCTGACTACAGCTTCTAATTAAAGGGAATCAATTATTTAAAGGTTTAGATGTTTGTTCACAATCAAAATGAAATGAGGTCGACAACAATGGAGATGGGAGAATTGGCTTTAGGATAGGATTAGATTTAAAGGGCAGTTATACTTTTGCCGCCATGTTTGTAATAAAAATGAAGCAACTCTGCAAGTGGCCTTGTCTTAAAATCAGACTTATGTGTCTCTATGGTAACAGACAACAAACAAACCCTGTGTAGTCTGATTATTGTGGATCACATGTGAGAACAAAGGGGTCAGACGGTGAAGGGGTCAGACGGTGACATTCCATCATGCCCGACCACTAGCTCCAGTCGCAGGAGAGCCCCATAGACTTTGTACTGATGGCGGGTTCAGTATTGGGTCCCTTAGGGGATTATCGCGTTCTGTGTATTTGCGGCCAACGTTAGAAAAATCGTTCGTGTGTCATTGATCTAGATCTGAACATAAAATCATAGTTAATCGTTCGCTGTAATTCCACATTCGTTTGCTCAAGTTCTGCACTTTTTCACTAATCGTTCAGTGTAATTGCACATTGTTCATTGTTTTGCTGGGATCACAGTAAACGATCGCAATAACGATCGCAATAACGATCGTAACTAACGACTAACGATAAACAATCTCGTTTGCGATAGTTTATCGTTAGTTGTTAATCGTTAAAAATCGCTTGGCCGCTCAGCCAATCACAGGCTGGGACCGCCGCGGCCTGTGATTAGCTGAGCGGCCTATCAGCTGACAGGCTGCTGTGAAGCTAGAGCGCACGAGGGACCCAAGGAGAAGCGGACGGCAGGAGCAGACCTGGAACGTGGATGGGTAATGGATATCGTCAGTCGCCGCCGGTGCACCGCTATTACATGCAGCTCTGCGCGGTCGGCGCCCGACAAAAGTAGGTTCTAACCTATATCAACGATCAGCCGATGATCGTTGTCATCGGCTGATCGTTGCATTTATTAAACGGAGCGATAATCGGCCGAATCGGGCCAATTCGGCCGATTATCGTTCCGTGTAATAGTACCGTAACTCGGCTTTATCTACCCCCTATTCTATTGTCTGTAGTATCTACAGAGTCAGAGGAAATAGATTAACATATAATTACAGGATCTGACTACACAGGGTTTGTTTGTAGTCTGTAGTCTTGTAGTTTGTAGTACAGTAGATTGAACCACGTCTTTTCCACATGTAGCCACATGGGGCATCCGTCAGGAGCACTGCCTGCCCCCAATCTGGCCCGCTCCATTCATTATAAATAGAAAAGGGTGGATCAGTTCAATGGGGGCAGGCAGTGATACAAATCCCCCCCCCCTTCTAATTGTCTCAGCAGACCATAAAGCAAAAGACTAACTGCATCGGAGCGGCACAGAGGATTCATAGGGCATAACTAAGAGATCCCGAAATCCCAGCTTAAAGGAGCTGCAGGCGGCTTCATTACTTCTCTATAGAGCCGCTGAAGAGAGTCAAAAGCTACATTTGCAAAAGGCAAAAGTGTGATAACTCCTTTTTACCTTTGGTGGTGCTGTAGGAGAATGAATCACTTTAAGGCTGACCCTAACAGAAAGTGACCACCCATTTAGACTGGGTTCACACACAGTATTTTGGTGTTTGGAACTTATTGTGCTTCAAAGCATTTTACCAAACTGTATGTGTGCACCCAGAAGGAGGACCAACAAATACTGCGGGGGTGTAGTGTAGCCACCCTGCTGTGATCCATCGTCAGGAGACTGTTTTGGTTACCACACAGAATCTTGTGAGAGTCCGTCACATATCAGATTAGTAATCAGAGATTTAGAGATTGTTGTGTGCGAGGGACACTCAAGTGATTTAGCAATGTAAACACTCAGAGGCGCAAACATGACGCCAAGGCGGCAGGATACCGTTACCAAGCCGAACAGGAGTCAATTGTTTCAGTCAAGTATTTCTGTAAATCTACTTAGGTTCTCCTCTACGTTTTCTTGATTATAGGTCTTAAAGGGGAAAAACCTCACAAAAGTAATCTTCGAACCAAGTCCTATATCAGGTGTACTGGAGTGTGTAAGCTCAGGCCTCACCCAATTTCCATAACTGAAGACCATCAAAACTCCTTAAAGGGGTTTTCCGGCAAAGGTTAAGAATTTATACTGTGCCAGGGCCTAGTTCTAGTTCCTCTTTTGTTCCCATTCAGCTTCTTCTTGAAGCAGGACCTGCCTCCTCAGCCTATCGCTGGTCAGGACAGGACACTGATGTGGCCTCTGATTGGCTGGGCAAGCAGGTCCTGCTCCTTGTAAAAAGATCAGGGGGCTGGACTGAGCCAAACAGGAGCCGGGGGGGACTGGGGCTATGTGAGTATACTTTTTTTCTATTTTGTAAGGAGCCCAGCGAAATAGTATTTTTTAGTCTGAGGCTGGAGTACCCCTTTAAGATCACATACACCTTAGATACGTGCAGGCCAAATGCACCTAGTTGCAGGAAAGCAGCTAATTATCTAAAGGCAGGGATGGGGAACCTACAGCAAAACTAAAACTCCCATCATGCCTGAGTAGCCAAAGCCCAATAAGCTTGCAGGTGTTCTCAATGGTGATATAAAAAAAAAAAAAAACATTGGCCATTTGACATTGTACATGCTTGATCCTTCTCTTTCCTGACATGTGACATGGTTGGCCCAGGGGGCATAAAACTATCTACTAGTCAGGGGGGCGGATCGGTCTCTTTAAGTAGAAAACTGAAAACATATTTTCTAGATTAAAAAAAAAAAAAACTTCCCATGATCCTCCCTTGGGAGGCGTAATTCTGCGACAGCAGGCGCGCTTCATATCTATGCGGCAAATGTTCTGATTTTACGGCCGTTATTCACCGCCGCGCCTCCTGGGAATCGGTAATAATAAGGAGAAGCCCTCGTCTGATTAACATCACCGGCTTTTTAATTAAAGGCGCTTTCATTTAGTTGGGTTTTTTTTTTTCCTCCGGATTCGGGAGTTTTTAATGAGATGACTTTTATATTCTGCTGATTTAGACGCCGCTTGGAGATGGCGGCCGGGATGGATGGAAATGGAGCGTATCCGCATCTGTTTACTCTGCTGTCTCCCTCCGCTCATAATTGTGATGTATTTACAGAAAACTTCCGCATCGGATGAGCCGCAATCTCTTCAAACATCATTTACCCTTAAAAAAAATTTGAGTTAATGTAAAGTCCTTGAGTCGTCCTGAGTCGTGAAGTTGTGTCATAAAACTCTTCAGCTGTTTAGGTGTAACCCAGCTTTCCCAGTCTCCTGAGCGGTCAGGTAGGCCCCATCCCTCCTATAGCAGTACACTCCTGCTTGTATCGTTGTATATGAGGTGAGTACACCGGGATACAAGAGCACCCAGGGTGGAGCCGCAGGCTACGTCTGACTTATGGATGAATACAAGGTCTCACTTTAATGTCTTCACTGAGAAATAAAACTGACTTCAGTGTAATGTGCGGAGGATCCCGGCTCAGCTACGTCTGATTACAGACCATTATCTCCCCCCGGCAGAGCGTTCCCCATCAGCTATACTGGTAATAGAGAGAGAGAGAGAGAGAGAGAGGACGACTGCAACATACATAACAGGCTGAGCCCATACTGCTATATATATATGTGTCTATCTATCCGTTCTATCTATCTATCTAGCTAAATTTTGTATTAACACTGTGTATGTACTGTACATACCCTCTTTGATATTATGTCACTTCACATGCGCAATAGAGAGACTTTTTATAACTATTTTTCACTGATTACTTGATTGATTCACCAATGATGTGTGCACATATATACCTCAGATTGAGATTTTATATTCACTTACTTGAGAAAGGATCCTATTGAAGGATCTGAAACGTTGCTGTGTTATCCATGAACCAATAAATCACCATTTCTGCACTATTCCGGAGTGCTGCAGTCAGATAGATATTTCCAAATAGCAATATATCTATCTCCTATCTATCTATCTATCTATCTATCTATCTATCTATCTATCTATCTATCTATCTCCTATCTCCTATCTATCTATCTATCTATCTATCTATCTCCTATCTATCTATCTCCTATCTATCTATCTATCTATTATCTATCTATCTATCTATCTATCTATCTATCTATCCCCTATCTATCTATCTCCTATCTATCTATCTCCTATCTATCTATCTATCTATCTATCTATCTATCTATCTATCTATCTATCTCCTATCTATCTATCTATCTATCTATCTATCTATCTATCTATCTATCTATCTATATATCTCCTATCTATCTCCTATCTATCTATCTATCTATCTCCTATCTATCTATCTATCATCTATCTATCTATCTATCTATCTCCTATCTATCTATCTATCTCCTATCTATTATCTATCTATCTATCTATCTATCTATCTATCTCCTATCTATCTATCTATCTATCTATCTATCTCCTATCTATCTATCTATCTATCTATCTATCTCCTATCTATCTATCTATCTATCTATCTATCTATCTCCTATCTATCTATCTATCTATCTCCTATCTATTATCTATCTATCTCCTATCTATCTATCTATCTATCTATCTATCTATCTATCTATCTATCTATCTATCTATCTATCTATCTATCTCCTATCTATCTATCTATATCTATCTATCTATCTATCTATCTCCTATCTATCTATCTATCTATCTAAAAGGGAAAGGACGCTGCACTCGGAGGATTATAGGTGAGTATCAGGTGCCAGCAGTGTGCTAGGGATCTCCAGTACACAAATATCCAAATAGAAAGTACCGCGGCACACCGTTGTAGAAGTGAAAAAAATAAAGTGGTTTATTCAATCCATACAGCAGATAATGCGACGTTTCAGTCTCTACACTGAGACCTTTCTCAAGCAAGTGAACACATCTCATTACACACGTGTTATATAGTGATAGTTTCAATACATCAATAAAAAGTCAATTAGTATAAAAGTGATAAATACAGTGCAAAAATATTCATGGTAAGGTTAAACATATGAGCTTGTCATCAGAACATACATGTTTAACAAAAGTGTTACAAAATATCAGTTGAATAAAAGCGTGTACAGTGTATATTTGTGCTAATCATTAAATAATGAACATACAGAGCAGCTGGGGAACTCACCGCGCGTCATCAGTACAGAAGTAAACAACTGTTAAACATCCATGTGCGTGAGAGACCATAATGGGAGGTGGAACGCACGCCAGAATGAATCGCATTGCTCAATGGAACGCATACGCGCATGCACAATGGTCACAGTCGTGGAAGGCAAAATGTGTGTCATGTGACCAGTGACGCGCAATGCACGCCCTGTCGGGAGCGGACCAATCCTGAGTGTTTAGCTCTGGATGTCCAGAGCTAGACACTCAAGACTGGTCCGCTCCCGACAGGGCGTGCATTGCGCGTCACTGGTCACATGAGACACATGTTCTGATGACAAGCTCATATGTTTAACCTTACCATGAATATTTTTGCACTGTATTTATCACTTTTATACTAATTGACTTTTTATTGATGTATTGAAACTATCACTATATAACACGTGTGTAATGAGATGTGTTCACTTGCTTGAGAAAGGTCTCAGTGTAGAGACTGAAACGTCGCATTATCTGCTGTATGGATTGAATAAACCACTTTAATTTTTTCACTTCTACAACGGTGTGCCGCGGTACTTTCTATTTGGATATCTATCTATCTATCTATCTATCTATCTCCTATCAATCTATCTATCTATCTATCTATCTCCTATCTATCTCCTATCTATCTATCTCCTATCTATCTATCTATCTCCTATCTATCTATCTATCTATCATCTATCTATCTATCTATCTATCTATCTCCTATCTATCTATCTATCTATCTATCTCCTATCTATCTATCTCCTATCTATCTATCTATCTCCTATCTATCTATCTCCTATCTATCTATCTCCTATCTATAAATCTATCTATCTATCTTCTATCTATCTATCTCCTATCTATCTATCTATCTATCTATCTCCTATCTATCTATCTATCTATCTATCTATCTCCTATCTATCTATCTATCTCCTATCTATCTATCTCCTATCTATCTATCTCCTATCTATCTATCTCCTATCTATAAATCTATCTATCTATCTTCTATCTATCTATCTCCTATCTATCTATCTATCTATCTATCTATCTATCTATCTATCTATCTATCTCCTATCTATCTATCTATCTATCTATCTCCTATCTATCTATCTATCTCCTATCTATCTATCTATCTATCTATCTATCTATCTATCTATCCCCTATCTATCTATCTATCTATCTATCTATCTATCTATCATCTATCTATCTATCTATCTATCTATCTATCTATCTATCTCCTATCTATCTATCTATCTATCTCCTATCTATCTATCTATCTCCTATCTATCTATCTCCTATCTATCTATCTATCTCCTATCTATCTATCTCCATCCTGCTGCAGATATCTCCATCCTGCGCTCAGCATTGTGTGCTGGTGTCAGGAGGTGTCTGAAAGCACTCTCATTTTTGTCATTCTCCGCTATGTAATTCAGCGTCACTCTATAGCAGTCAACATCATATATATCTGTGCATCCCATTGGGGGGGGGGGGGGGGGGTAATTACCATTTTAAGCGATTTTCTATATTATTTGTTCCGTCTCGGACTCTTATTTTCGACGCCCACCAAACGCATTTGTAATAAAAAAAAAAGTAATTATGAGTAAATCACAGTCATTTTCTTTCCCTTTGTGATAATCCATTTTAATTACTGTCACATAACGTCTAACAGTGTCTGGATGTGCACCTTGAAGAGTGCGGCGCGTACAGTACCGAACAGGTGTTTGCTCACCCCGCGCCTCCATAAATAATGTAGATGCACATTTAATCAGCCGAGCGCCAATACCGGGATTTTACAGCCGTCCACCCTCACTAAATCTTGCATTCAGGTCGTCGATTCCGCCGGAGTGCGCGGCTCTCTTAGATTCGCGCCTAATTGATAGTCCGCGAGGATATAATGTTATCTCTGTCAAAGCTATTGAAATGCAACACCTACGCTGAGACAAATAAATCACCCCATCCTTTAACGGAGAGAGGCAAATGAGTAGTACATTACGGAGCAGAAAAGACCATTAATCACCGCGCCAAACAATAAATAAGAGCGCTGCATCCATCAATCTCCGACGCCTCTCCGCTCCTATTACACGCATGTGGCCTCCCGGAAATCGCCCTATAAAAATAATGGGAACAAAAAGGAAAAAAAATTAAGTCGTTTTGGAAATAAATAAATTGGAATACATTTTTCTCTCCGTGCGAACCGCGACTCGACCCATTTTTTATATTATTTTGCAAAAGATTCTTGATTTATTTTGTTGCAGCTTGCGCTGGAGTGGATGGTTATGTGCTGGTACAGGGAGAGGTGCGGCTATGGGAGGGGCAGGTAGGGCCGGCTCCAGGTGAGACTTGCTGGACTTCTGTGATTGTTTCCACATTGTGTTCTTTCACTGCTTTCCTGTTGGTCGTCTCTCTATTGTTCTTCTGTGCCAGGTGATTATTGTCAGCTGTGTTGAAAGCAAAGAACAGCAGAGGAGCACGGCTCATGGGCTGAAGGATAGCAGCACCTTCCTCTCTTGTTGTCAGTTCCTGTCCACCTCCTTGTTTATGTATATATCGTGTACCTGTGCTGCTGTCCTGTTGGATGTCTCTGCTTATGAACATGCAGAAGTAGGTGTGAGAGTCCGAGGCGGCGGATGGGACAAGTGGTGCTCTGGGGGGTCGAGGAAGTCCCTCATGCTCCAAAGGATTTCACCAAAACTGCAGGACTTACAAGCTTCAGACCAGCGCTGGTAAGAGGAGGTAACTGCAGGATCCTGCTAATAGTTTTCCTTTAATGGTAGTGACGGCAGCAAGAAAGCTCCTGAGCTCCTGAGAAGGCGGGTAGCAGGACCCTCCTCTCTCATTGTTGGAGAGTGTCAGAACAAGGGGCGAATCATGGGACTTGTAGGATCTGGCAGCGTGCGTGGACCAGAGGTCGGGCAACTATAGAGAAGTTCTGAAGAGGAGTGCAGGTGCCGTGCTGTGGAGTGATTTCTGGTGCAATGTGTCATGTTGCTCCTGGTAAGTATAATCCATGCAAAAAAAAATTTTTTTTGGTCTAGAACAGAAATCTTCTTTAAGTCATTTTTTTTTGGAGCACCAGACAACCCCTTTAAGAAAACCCAAGTGTAATAAATGACATATAATTGCTAGGGGCCGAAATAGAGATTGTGTACTAGGGGCCCAGGTGCTGTACACTAAGCTTTTGGTTTGATGCCCCTAGGAGGTAGCTGACAAATGACCCAAGTGTTTTTATACAAAAATTCCCAATACAAAGAACCCATTTCCCATAGCTTAGTTTATATTAGGGTAACACTAGGGCAAGTCCTACATAATTTTACTTGGCTTGGCAGCAGCCTCCTGGCATTGGTGGCTAAAGTTCTGTTTGTTGATACTGTTGCAGGGTCGACACGCTCAAATGATGTCATTTTTTTTATTGAGAGTGCGAGATGCATGCCCTCTCACCCGAGTGTGCTAAAAAAGTGTAGTGTGCCACACAAAAAAGTGCACAAGGATGCGGTCTATTGCAAGCCCACTATGAAAAGAGATGAGCCCCCAACATACCAACTTCCCTTACAGGTCAGAAGGTACCTACAAAGGTCCGGGATAAATGTCCTCTCTCTGACGAAGCTAGAGGGGACCAGTACTGCTTACATATCCCACCTGAGCGGCAACACAAGTGTTCAACGTACCACAAACTTTCAATCAAAAGGTGGTATCTCCCGAAGGGGACCCGGAAGTGTCGGGAAGTCAGGAACACAGATGGTAACACATACCTTCCTTAGACCTTCAGGAGAGACATCCCAAAGGGGAAAAGTGAAGGTACAGCGACAAAAAAGGATAAATAAATCAGATGTGCGCCGTGTACAACCGCCCGGACATCTTGCAGGATCAATAAAAATTTCTCATAGTGACCAGCAGCCAAAAGGTTGGGACACTGGAAGAGTGCGCTTGAAGGGTGATAGTGAAGAGGGCTCCCACCCCCTATGAGTTATGACTCCTGTGGTCACCACCCTGAAGGCACTTCGGCACCTGAGCTCTCTACCCCCCGGAAACCCATCCAATGGGTCATAGTATCTTGCCATCATACATTACTGATCGGTGGGAATCTGGCTGCTAGGACTCCTATTAATCCAGCCACAGAAATCCGAGACCTCCGCAGGACTCATTTTTTATTTTATTTTATGGAGAATATCTCTTTTAACAACAGTGAAGCTACTGAGAAAAATGTTCTGCAAGCGTTCCTATTAATCTGATTGCCCTTTGTGGCGGTACAAGTGTCCTACATCCATACATTGCTACCTTCTAATGCCTGCCGAGCCGTTTTGTGCTCTCGTAGTTGCCCGAGAAATCTCTTTACAAAAGAGCGGCCCTCCGGGTCACAGGATGGATAATTGCCGGAGTGACCATGCGGCTTTAGAGGATTGATCAGACAAAGAGACATCTGAAGGCAGAACGAACCTTTCCACTCGGAGGTTTGAAGCCTCCATGTAGGGGTTTTGTTCCAGTTATGGATATTAAGGGAAGCCGTAGCTTACAGTCATTATATCCCGGCTACAAAGCCTTGTATGATATAAAGCAGCTAGGAGGAACCAGTGTTATACAGGACGAGCCCGTAGTGATGTGATTACTGGAATATATAACTGGCATGAAGAGTCACCAGCAGCTCAGAACAACCCCGCAGGACACCGCACCGCCAAACACTCAAAGAGCTCCAGAATATTACCGGATAAAAGAGGAGAAGTCCGGGAGAACCAACTCTAGTGTACATAGGGGGCATTATTATAGTAGTTATATTCCTGTATACAGGAGCAGTATTATAGTAGTTATATTCCTGTATATAGGGGGCAGTATTATAGTAGTTATATTCCTGTATATAGGAGCAGTATTATAGTAGTTATATTCTTGTATATAGGGGGGAGTATTATAGTAGTTATATTCCTGTATATAGGAGCAGTATTATAGTAGTTATATTCCTGTATATAGGAGCAGTATTATAGTAGTTATATTCCTGTATATAGGAGCAGTATTATAGTAGTTATATTCCTGTATATAGGAGCAGTATTATAGTAGTTATATTCCTGTATATAGGAGCAGTAATATAGTAGTTATATTCCTGTATATAGGAGCAGTATTATAGTAGTTATATTCTTGTATATAGGAGCAGTATTATAGTAGTATATTCCTGTATATAGGAGCAGTATTATAGTAGTTATATTCTTGTATATAGGGGCAGTATTATAGTAGTTATGGTAGCAGCTATGGTAAGTGTAATACCATATCCATACTTGTGTCGTTTGGGGGCAGCCTTCCCCGCCGGTGGTGCTGGCTGGGTTTTGGTGGGGCTTTTTGGGTCTGGTCCTGTGACATTGAGGTTGCAGGGCCGTTCCATGGCCTCCCTTCCCTGCACGTGCACGCTTTGCGGGGTTGGCGGTCGCTGACCGACACGGTGTGGAGTTAGCGTAGGGACCCGTGTGGACCAGAGGACCTGCGCGGTGGTACACGGGGCAATATGGCTTGATCAATTCATATACAGACACTCTGGTGTTGATTTTTAATATAGGCCTAGCGGCATTAGTATCAGCCATAGATGGGATGTGCAGCCGTTCCATTCTCTCCAGTTCGTATTATTATAGTAGTTATATTCCTGTATATAGGAACAGTATTATAGTAGTTCTATTCTTGTATATAGGAGCAGTATTATAGTAGTTATATTCTTGTATATAGGAGCAGTATTATAGTAGTTATATTCCTGTATATAGGGGGGTATTATAGTAGTTATATTCCTGTATATAGGAGCAGTATTATAGTAGTTATATTCTTGTATATAGAAGCAGTATTATAGTAGTTATATTCCTGTATATAGGGGGGTATTATAGTAGTTATATTCCTGTATATAGGAGCAGTATTATAGTAGTTATATTCTTGTATATAGGAGCAGTATTATAGTAGTAATATTCCTGTATATATTCGTTATATTCGTGTTTTTGCACTCCTCCTGGTGAGACCCACATGACCGCAATTAGCAGGAGACACCTGAGTGCACATGGTTTTAATCCCTCCTGTTTTTTCCCATTCTGTCTGTAGCAGCTATGGTGAGTGCAATACCTCATCCAGACTTGTGCTGCTTGGGGGCGACCTTCTCCGCCGGCGGTGCTGGCCGGGTTCTGGTGTGGTGTTTTTGGGTCTGGTCCTGTGACATGGGGGTCGCAGGGCCGTCCCATGGCCCCCGTTCCCTGGCTGTGCACGCCTGCGGGGTTGGTGGCCACTGACTGGCACGGTGTGGACTTAGTGTAGGGACCCATGTGTATCAGATACCGGCACGAGGTACATGGGGCAGTATGGCTTGATCAATTCATAAACAAAATTCTGATGTGTTTTTTATTTAGCCAAGCGGCACTAGTATCAGCCATAGGTGTGAGGTGCAGCACTCTGTTTCTTCCCTGAACCGCATTATAGTAGTTATATTCTTGTATATAGGAGCAGTATTATAGTATATATATTCCTGTATATAGGGGGCAGTATTATAGTAGTTATATTCCTGTATATAGGAGCAGTATTATAGTAGTTATATTCCTGTATATAGGGAGCAGTATTATAGTAGTTATATTCCTGTATATAGGAGCAGTATTATAGTAGTTATATTCCTGTATATAGGAGCAGTATTATAGTAGTTATATTCCTGTATATAGGAGCAGTAATATAGTAGTTATATTCCTGTATATAGGAGCAGTATTATAGTAGTTATATTCCTGTATATAGGAGCAGTATTATAGTAGTTATATCCCTGTATATAGGAGCAGTATTATAGTAGTTATATTCTTGTATATAGGAGCAGTATTATAGTAGTTATATTCCTGTATATAGGGGCAGTATTATAGTAGTTATATTCTTGTATATAGGAGCAGTATTATAGTAGTTATATTCCTGTATATAGGAGGCAGTACTATAGTAGTTATATTCCTGTATATAGGAGCAGTATTATAGTAGTTATGTTCCTGTATATAGGAGCAGTATTATAGTAGATATATCCCTGTATATAGGAGCAGTATTATAGTAGTTATATTCTTGTACTTAGGGGCAGTATTATAGTAGTTATATCCCTGTATATAGGGGCAGTATTATAGAAGTTATATTCTTATACATAGGGAACAGATTTATAGTAGTTTGATAAGATGAAAAACCCCTTTAAGACTGGTAAGGCTATGAAGGGCAAATATATTACACATTGCTTTTAGTGAGTCACTGTTGATGTCTTTGAAATAAACTTTTAGAAGTAATATGAAATGTAAAGAGGATTCTTCACAATGACAGCGGAGGGCACGCAATGTTCAGCATTGGATAATAATCCTGGAAAGAATGGCTCGTTCCGTTGTGTTCTATTTGTGTACTTTGTGTTGTCGTCCTTGATATCGTAGTGGTCAAGGCTGCAGGCTTTACACACAGGAATGCTTCGTACACAGCGGATGCAGAGTTTCTATTACGGTAGAGCATCGCGGGAGGAGAGAGCGGCTGCTTGCGGTTCGCATTTTCTTGACGAATTGTTTAAAAATAGGTCACTAGGGAGAATGTTCATAAAATATTCACACTACTAATCACGCCGGGCCACCGCCGCTGCTCTATACGGCATGGGAGGACGCAGCTGATCCGGCCCAGAAATCCAATGCATTAAGCAAAAGAGGCTAACGGAGAGAAGGTCAATATTCTAAAAGTGGCTGTCTCATCATATTGTAGCTATTCAGGATAGCAGCAAAGATTGGCTAGACAGTCCCTTAAAGAAGCATTGCAGGTTGGTTTTACCCATATGATGCACACTCACTCTCACTAGTCCTGCAGCGCCATCTGTTTAATTCCAGCACAGCTGCATCTGTGACATGTGATTACCAGCCTGACCCACAGAAAATCACAGTGTTTAACATGTCAGAAGAAGTGGTCTCTCCTGGGTCAGCTGACATCCTGTGAACTACAGGATGACATCATCACCTCTCAGATCTCTTCTAAATGCTTTAAGACTCTACAGGAGATTCCACCCCTTCTCTATGCAAAGCCAGAGCCTTTATGGACAGCATTAGAAAATCCCTTCAGTGGGAAAGTACAGACCAGATATGGCGGAAAACCCAAACCGGCCACATCAGCTAAAACAGGTGAAGGACAAGCCATACACAGGAGCCTTTACATTATTCACTATAAAGAAAGAAAAAATTGGGAGTGCTCCTTTAAATGAACTCATTTGAAGGAATGGTCATCTAAGTGGGATGGAAGCAACAGAAATATTTGTGTACAATATATGCCTAATAATATCCTATGAATACAGTACTGATCGGACGCAGCTGGAGGCACACCACCGAACAAGTAAATCCAATGACTATTGATTAATCCAATGATGGACTCTTAATATTTTCTTTCCTTCTCTTACCCAAGCAGACCGACCAAGACCGTGATGATGAAGTCACAATATCTATTTACTGTATCACATCCCCGCTGCCTGAACCAACGTCTCCGGAATATAGAAGTGCCACACACCGTCCCCAATGAATATAAATGTGCTACACACTGGGTAGCCTGACTATAATCGTGTTCTTCACAATGCTTCTGTATATAATGGTCTTCTATATACAGTGTCTCTGAATATAACGGTGTTCTTCACAATGCTTCTGTATACAATGGTCTTCTATATACAGTGCCTCTGAATATAACTGTGTTCTTCACAATGCTTCTGTATACAATGGTCTTCTATATACAGTGCCTCTGAATATAACTGTGTTCTTCACAATGCTTCTGTATACAATGGTGTTCTATATACAGTGTCTCTGAATATAACTGTGTTCTTCACAATGCTTCTGTATACAATGGTCTTCTATATACAGTGCCTCTGAATATAATGGTGTTCTTCACAATGCTTCTGTATACAATGGTGTTCTATATACAGTGCCTCTGAATATAATGGTGTTCTTCACAACGCCCTGTATATAATGGTCTTCTATATACAGTGTCTCTGAATATAACTGTGTTCTTCACAATGCTTCTGTATACAATGGTCTTCTATATACAGTGCCTCTGAATATAATGGTGTTCTTCACAATGCTTCTGTATACAATGGTGTTCTATATACAGTGTCTCTGAATATAACTGTGTTCTTCACAATGCTTCTGTATACAATGGTCTTCTATATACAGTGCCTCTGAATATAACTGTGTTCTTCACAATGCTTCTGTATACAATGGTGTTCTATATACAGCGCCCTCTGAATATAATGGTGTTCTTCACAACGCCCTGTATATAATGGTGTTCTATATACACAGTGACCCTGAATATAATGTTCAAAACAGTGCCCCTTTACGGTACGTTCACACTTACCGGATCCGCTGCGTATTTTCTGCTGCGGATCCGCAGCAGATTTCATTTAAATAACTGAACACAGCATCAAATCTGCACCATCAAATCTGCTGCGGATCTGCTGTGGATCCTGTAAGTGTGAACGCACCCTTAAATATAATGTTGGTTTACACAGTGATGCTGAAATTAAAGTGCCACTTACAGTGCTCTCTGAATATTACAGTGTTAAACACACAGTGCCCCTGAATATAGTGGTGTTGCACATACAGCATCCTCTGACTATAATGGTGTTGCACATACTGTTCCCTCTGAATATAATGGTAATACCCATACTGTACGCCTGAATATAATGGTGTTACACATACTGTACGCCTGAATATAATGGTGTGGCACATACAGCATCCTGTGAATATAATGGTGTGGCACATACAGCATCCTGTGAATATAATGGTGTGGCACATACAGCATCCTGTGAATATAATGGTGTGGCACATACAGCATCCTGTGAATATAATGGTGTGGCACATACAGCATCCTGTGAATATAATGGTGTTTCACACACTGTACCACTGAATATAATAGTGTTTCACATACTGTGCCATCAGAATATAATAGTATTGCACATACTTACTTAATAGTATTGCACGTACCTTCGGATAGCTGCTTTTAATCCAAGATCTGCCCTGGGGTCCGTTCGGCAGATGATGCAGTTATTGTCCTAAAAAACAACTTGTAAACTTGCAGCCCCGTGCCCAAAGGGAGTATCTGTGCCCTAACTTTGCATTACCCCTCCGTCCCTCCTCCCCACCCTCCTCATCATTAGGAATGCCACTGGAACATTTTCTCCATGCTGAACCTTTGCACAGGTGTCTTAACGATCCAGCCCATGTGCCGTGCTGACACAGGTGAGGAATAGGAGACAAGCTGCCTGGGGCATTCCTAATGATGAGTTTCCGTGCTTCAGGATGGTAGATGCCTTAACCTAACGACAAAGGGTGAGCTGATATATCTTCTTTTGCTATACATTCATAATGATGAGGAGGATGGGGAGGAGGGACAGAGAGATTGTGCCAGCCTAATGCACACACACTCTAGGCCACGGCTGTTTGAATTTAAAAGTATTTTTTTAGGACAATAACTGCATCACCTGCCGAACGGACCCCAGGACAGATCTTGGATTAAAAGCAGCTATCCAAAGGTACAAGTGGTTTGGGGGGTCAGATTGTGGGTACAGAGTCGCTTGAAAGCTGAGCTGTGATTGGTTGCTGTGGGCAGTTTACACCAGGTGTATATTTAAACCCTATCATATCATCTCCCCCATAGTGTGCCACACAAGTACTCTCTGAGAATCATAAAATAATTTCTGCTCTGTGTCTTACAATCTATACAGATTTTGAGCAGCGTCTGACGGGGTAATAACCTGAATATGCAAAAACATACCTGAGTAAAAATCATAGAGATGAGGGTCCTCCGACTCATATTGATCTTCATCCTATAAAACAAGCAAAAAAATAAACAAAAACACAATCAGCTGAGTAGGGACCTTTAAAATGAACAGTAAATCTAAGCCAAAATGAAAGGGGCCTCACGCATACATCCATGTTGTCTTTGCAGCCCACCAAACCACAGTACCCAAAATGCACAGGTGGCCTACAGAGCGCCATCTATGGGCCGCCCACAATCTAATAAACCAATACATTCTAGGTCCATATGGTCCATATAATAGCACAATCCGGGTACTGGACAAATGCACAGACTGAGGTATAGTTAGTCATGTGCATTGATCTATAGACTAGAATGGGTCCGATACTGTCCGCAGCTGTAATCAGTATGACAGACATTACGGTTGTGTGCAAGGCGCCTATGGGTGGGTTCATTCTACCGAATCCGCGCGGATAAGTTCAGTCGCTCGTATCGGCTCGTGGCGTGCATCTCTGCCTGTCCCATAGATTCAATTCTTTGGCGGGAGAATTCTACCGTCCGCCAAAAGAATTGATACTTTATACTGTTAGATATACACCGCCATGTGTACCAGCCTTTATACTGCTATATATACACCACCATGTGTACCAGCCTTTACACTGTTATATATATATATATACACTGCCATGTGTACCAGCCTTTATACTGTTATATAAACACTGCCATGTGTACCAGCCTTTATACTGTTATATATACACTGCCATGTGTACCAGCCTTTATACTGCTATATATACACTGCCATGTGTACCAGCCTTTATACTGTTATATATACACCGCCATGTGTACCAGCCTTTATACTGTTATATATATACACTGCCATGTGTACCAGCCATTATACTGTTATATATACACCACCATGTGTACCAGCCTTTATACTGCTATATATACACCAATAGTGTACCAGCCTTTATACTGCTATATATACACCGCCATGTGTACCAGCCTTTATACTGCTATATATGTATATATAGCAGTATAAAGGCTGGTACACATGGCGGTGTATATATATAGCAGTATAAAGGCTGGTACACATGGTGTGTACCAGCCTTTATACTGCTATATATACACCGCCATGTGTACCAGCCTTTGTACTGCTATATATATACACCGCCATGTGTACCAGCCTTTATACTGTTATATATATATACACCACCATGTGTACCAGCCTTCATACTGTTATATATATATACACCACCATGTGTACCAGCCTTTATACTGCTATATATATATATATATATACACTGCCATGTGTACCAGCCTTTATACTGCTATATATACACCGCCATGTGTACCAGCCTTTATACTGCTATATATACACCACCATGTGTACCAGCCTTTATACTGTTATATATACACTGCCATGTGTACCAGCCTTTATACTGTTATATATACACCGCCATGTGTACCAGCCTTTATACTGCTATATATACACCACCATGTGTACCAGCCTTTGTACTGCTATATATATACACCGCCATGTGTACCAGCCTTTATACTGTTATATATATATACACCGCCATGTGTACCAGCCTTTATACTGTTATATATATATACACCGCCATGTGTACCAGCCTTTATACTGTTATATATATATACACCGCCATGTGTACCAGCCTTTGTACTGCTATATATATACACCGCCATGTGTACCAGCCTTTATACTGTTATATATATATACACCACCATGTGTACCAGCCTTTATACTGTTATATATATATACACCACCATGTGTACCAGCCTTTATACTGCTATATATATATATATATATACACTGCCATGTGTACCAGCCTTTATACTGTTATATATACACTGCCATGTGTACCAGCCTTTATACTGTTATATATACACCGCCATGTGTACCAGCCTTTATACTGCTATATATATATATATATATATATATATATACACTGCCATGTGTACCAGCCTTTATACTGTTATATATACACCACCATGTGTACCAGCCTTTGTACTGCTATATATATACACCGCCATGTGTACCAGCCTTTATACTGTTATATATATATACACCACCATGTGTACCAGCCTTTATACTGTTATATATATACACCACCATGTGTACCAGCCTTTATACTGTTATATATACACACCGCCATGTGTACCAGCCTTTATACTGCTATATATACACCGCCATGTGTACCAGCCTTTATACTGCTATATATACACCGCCATGTGTACCAGCCTTTATACTGTTATATATATACACCGCCATGTGTACCAGCCTTTATACTGTTATATATACACTGCCATGTGTACCAGCCTTTATACTGCTATATATACACCGCCATGTGTACCAGCCTTTATACTGCTATATATACACCGCCATGTGTACCAGCCTTTATACTGTTATATATACACCACCATGTGTACCAGCCTTTATACTGCTATATATACACCGCCATGTGTACCAGCCTTTATACTGCTATATATACACCGCCATGTGTACCAGCCTTTATACTGTTATATATACACTGCCATGTGTACCAGCCTTTATACTGTTATATATATATATATATATATATACACCGCCATGTGTACCAGCCTTTATAGTTATATATATACACCGCCATGTGTACCAGCCTTTATACTGCTATATATACACTGCCATGTGTACCAGCCTTTATACTGTTATATATACACCGCCATGTGTACCAGCCTTTATACTGTTATATATACACCGCCATGTGTACCAGCCTTTATACTGTTATATATACACCGCCATGTGTACCAGCCTTTATACTGTTATATATATATACACTGCCATGTGTACCAGCCTTTACACTGTTATATATATACACCGCCATGTGTACCAGCCTTTATACTGTTATATATATACACTGCCATATGTACCAGCCTTTATACTGTTATATATATATATACACACCGCCATGTGTACCAGCCTTTATACTGTTATATATATATACACCACCATGTGTACCAGCCTTTATACTGCTATATATATATATACACCGCCATGTGTACCAGCCTTTATACTGTTATATATACACTGCCATGTGTACCAGCCTTTATACTGTTATATATACACTGCCATGTGTACCAGCCTTTATACTGTTATATATATACACCGCCATGTGTACCAGCCTTTATACTGTTATATATATACACTGCCATGTGTACCAGCCATTATACTGTTATATATACACTGCCATGTGTACCAGCCTTTATACTGTTATATATATACACCGCCATGTGTACCAGCCTTTATAGTTATATATATACACTGCCATGTGTACCAGCCTTTATACTGCTATATATACACTGCCATGTGTACCAGCCTTTATACTGTTATATATATACACCGCCATGTGTACCAGCCTTTATACTGTTATATATATACACCGCCATGTGTACCAGCCTTTATACTGTTATATATATATACACCGCCATGTGTACCAGCCTTTATACTGTTATATATATACACCGCCATGTGTACCAGCCTTTATACTGTTATATATATATACACCGCCATGTGTACCAGCCTTTATACTGTTATATATACACCGCCATGTGTACCAGCCTTTATACTGTTATATATACGCCACTGAAGTTGATCTCTTACCGAAAGTGAATCCTTATGCATCTGTAGTCAGCGAGTGACTCCTCGGAGATGTCCCACTGAGCTCCGTGAGTCACTACGGATAAATGGCGCTGGAGTGGGACTACTTGTAATCCTGATCTCCCAGATCCTTCCCGGGTAATGCTCCATGTATATTAAACGTCAGCCCGAGATGAAGCTGATCCCCGTCCGACTGACCACATTATAAATTCATGAAGGAAGACGATGCTGCTGCTCATGTCAATGTGGCATAGGTAGGAGACATTGTACCGCCACATACCCTCCCATCCAGTCCGTCCTGCCAGGCCACGCTTTGTGCCAAGATTAAGTGGATGGAAGCTGTTGGACATCGCCAATTGACTATTCCATCTCTGCCTACAGCACTGTCTTCCTGGTACCTGCAGTTCTACTTCCAGTTCCTGACCATATATTTGTCTGCCTGGTACTTATAGTTCTACTACCAGTTTCTCACCTCGTCCTTGTTCCTGATCACATCTCTGTCTAAAATACTGCACTGTCTGCCTGGTACTTGTAGTTCTCGTCCGAGTTTCTAACCTTGGCCTTGTTCCTGACCATGTCTCTGACTAAACTCCCAGCACACTTTGCATGTCTCCGTCTATCCCTGCAGCTTTATTTGCCTGACACTTGTAGTTCTACTTTCCAACCTTGGCCTTGTTCTGTACCCCTTCTCTGCTCTGTCTGCCTGATACTTGTAGTTCTACTCCCAATTCCTGATCCTTGTCTTATTACTAGCTGCTTCTCTGTCTAGTCTTACTGCTGTGTCTGCCTGGTAGTTGTAGTTCTATAGCTGGATAATAACTTCCTGACCAGGTGTGTTTAAAGTGTCACTGTCGTTCAATTTTTGCAGAAATCAATAGTGCAGACGATTTTAAGAAACTTTGTAATTGTGTTTATTAGCCGAAAAATGAATTTTTATCATGAAAAAGCAGTTTGAAGCTCTCCCCTTGTCTTCATGGTTCCCTATGGAGAGGGGAGGGGTGGAGGGAGATGAGGCACCAAAACAGAACAAAGAGTTGATTTACAGCTACATCACCGGGCTATCTCCTCTGAAGTCAGTACTGACCTCTCTGACCTCTGAATACCAGCTTTCACACAGCTCCCACTGTGTAATCCTTTGTTCTCTGCTCTCTCCTGCCGACTAATCTCCCTCCTCCCCCTCCCCTCTCCATAGATTAGACAGGGCTCGACTGATGTAAAATAGTCAATTATCTGATAATGAGCAGTGGATGAAAGGGGGGGGGGGGAGTCTTTTTGAATGCAGATAATGGCATATTTGCCTAATAAATATTAATTTCTGCAAAAAAAAAAAAAGAAACAACAGTGACATTTTAAGCCTATAGAATTATCTGCCCATTACTTGTACGTCTGGTTTCTGCACTTGGCCTTGTTCTGTAGCACATCTCTGTCTAGTCCCATTGCATTGTCTGCCTGTTACTTGTAGTGTTACTCCTGGATTGTGACTGCAGACCCATCTTGTCTTATTGGATCATCGGCCTGGCACTTGTAGTTCTCCTCCTGTATTCTAATCTGAGGTTTTTCCTAAATTCCTAGAACTCTTTTTGCCAGTAGCATCTACTCTTGGAGACAAATTCCTGAATCCTGAATTTCAGACCAAGACTTAAGAGGAGATTCGCCTGGAGTAAAGACCAAATCTACTTATAGAGATCAAAGGGTATCTGACATTCCGAACTCTAGTCGAGCCACTACAAGTTGGGCTGAGGCTTAAAGAGTCCATTTCAAGTACGGTATACAAAGAGTCCATGTCTAGTACTTGCTACAAAGAGTCCATGTCTATTACTGGCTACAAAGAGTCCATGTCTAGTACTGGCTACAAAGAGTCCATGTCTAGTACTTGCTACAAAGAGTCCATGTCTAGTACTGGCTACAAAGAGTCCATGTCTATTACTGGCTACAAAGAGTCCATGTCTAGTTAGTACTGGCTACAAAGAGTCCATGTCTAGTACTGGCTACAAAGAGTCCATGTCTAGTACTGGCTACAAAGAGTCCATGTCTATTACTGGCTACAAAGAGTCCATGTCTATTACTGGCTACAAAGAGTCCATGTCTAGTTAGTACTGGCTACAAAGAGTCCATGTCTAGTACTGGCTACAAAGAGTCCATGTCTAGTACTGGCTACAAAGAGTCCATGTCTATTACTGGCTACAAAGAGTCCATGTCTAGTACTGGCTACAAAGAGTCCATGTCTAGTACTGGCTACAAAGAGTCCATGTCTAGTACTGGCTACAAAGAGACCATGTCTAGTATCCGCTACAAAGAGTCCATGTCTAGTATCCGCTACAAAGAGACCATGTCTAGTATCCGCTACAAAGAGTCCATGTCTAGTACTGGCTACAAAGAGTCCATGTCTAGTACTGGCTACAAAGAGTCCATGTCTAGTATCCGCTACAAAGAGTCCATGTCTAGTACCCGCTACAAAGAGTCCATGTCTAGTACTGGCTACAAAGAGTCCATGTCTAGTACCCGCTACAAAGAGTCCATGTCTAGTACTGGCTACAAAGAGTCCATGTCTAGTACCCGCTACAAAGAGTCCATGTCTAGTACTGGCTACAAAGAGTCCATGTCTATTACTGGCTACAAAGAGTCCATGTCTAGTTAGTACTGGCTACAAAGAGTCCATGTCTAGTACTGGCTACAAAGAGTCCATGTCTAGTACTGGCTACAAAGAGTCCATGTCTAGTATCCGCTACAAAGAGTCCATGTCTAGTATCCGCTACAAAGAGTCCATGTCTAGTACTGGCTACAAAGAGTCCATGTCTAGTACCCGCTACAAAGAGTCCATGTCTAGTACCCGACACAGAGCAGAATTTCGGACCTAGCACCATATCATGTTTGAGCACGTATTGCACATATGTATGCAGCGTTAACTATATGAACGGTAACACTTTTTTTCGATCTCCAAGATGGCGCACGTTTCCCCGAAGGCATGACTGAACCCGAGCTTGTCACCATTGTTATTCAATATATTCTTTGTTGTACAACAAGCGCAGACGAGGCGGCAGAGCGCTGTCGCTTTCACACTCCGCACAGTGGTTTTCGACAGAGGTTACCCACAGTTCAGTGATTCTTCATTCACAGCTTGTTAATCTATCCCCTACCTGCCGCTATTGTGCCGCGCCGGGAATTATAGGGAATCGTGTAACAGACACCACTGTGTGCGGACGTCGCCTATTTCCAAGAGATAAAGATGGGAGGAACGTCAGTTGTCAGCCGGGAGCCATGCAAAGTTTCCCGTGCTGCGACACCGATAGCGAATAATAGAGGAAATGTGGAAAGAACGATAAGAAAATCTCCTCATCCAAAAGCGGAGAAACACTGGATCAGTTTTGGGGTCGTGCACGTGGAAGTAAGGGCCCCTACAGACTAGGGTCTTATTACTACGGCCCGATCATTTTAGTAAACGAGCGCCGATCTGCTAGAGCGGCGCTTGATTAATGGACCTATTAGACGGCCTGATAATCGGGCAGTAAGGGCTGCATGGACATAGTTAGCGCCCTTGCCCATACATCTGATACCTTAATCATCTGATACCTTGCCCAAACATCTGATACCATACCTTAATCAGGCAGTAAGGGCTGCATGGACATTGTTAGCGATGTCCATGCAGCCCTTAGCCAAACATCTGATACCTTACCTCTCCCCGCTCCCGTCTTCTCTCCCGTGTCTGCAGTGTCTGAGCGTCCTGTCAGCTGACAGGCTGCTCAGCCAATCACAGGCTGCGGCGGTCCCTGCCTGTGATTGGCTGAGTGGCCTGTCAGTTGACAGGCCACCCAGACGCTGCTGCCGCTGGGCCCGGAAAGCTGCGGAGCACAGGAGAGAAGACTGGGAGCGGGGAGAGGTAAGGTATCAGGGGTTTAGGCAATCGTCAGCCGTTGCCGCACATCGCTATTACACGTAGTGATGCTCCGTCGGCGCCCAACGAATTTAGGTCCAAACCAAACAAACTATCGTTTCATCGGCTGATTATTGTCTCTATTACAAGAAGCAATAATCGTCCGTGCAATAGGGCCCTTACAGTGGAGCCCATCTTATCCAATAAGATGGACAGGGCAGTGAGCTAGGGAGTGAAGAGCTGAGCCAAGTGCTTCTCCCAGCTCTATCTTGCAAAGTCTAAAGACCCAGACTTCGACCTATTATGATCGTATGACATGATTTCAAAAAGTTTTGGGTTTTAAAGGGACAGTAACACTTTAAAGTTGTCCGATCCCACTGTTTGCAGCAGGATATGTATGGTGGCCTCATGGGTCTCCCTAAGATCAAGTGTATTATCTGTTCTTATTAGTTTACGTCCCCCAACTGGGGATTATATATTAAATGGATTTCTAGAACAGGGAGATGGAAGGGGAGCTTGCTCTGCCCTCTGCAGACATTGGCCTGGTATTGCAGCTTCCAGGTTCAGTAAACAAAAAAAAGGAGATACATGCGCACTCATCCAAGCTGAGCGTGACACGTCCATTCACATGAGGGATTAGAAGAGGAACGAACGTTTATCTCCTGTTAACATCAGCACCTACCGACTCTGAATCACTGCTGCTCGTCTGCTCGGAGGCAAGGTCCTGGTTCTCCGCGTCGTCAGACATGACGCGTCAGTAATCGGTGCGAGGGGGGACGTTCTCTGGCGCTAGAAAAAGAAGAAAAGTCAGAAAGTAATTCTAATTTCACACCTATATTTTCATTTAAAAAACATATAAGTAACACTCATAGCGATTGGGGTTGGTTCATCAAAAATGTTTTCTTTCAAATCAATTGGGGCCAGAAAGTGCCAGGACATACAGCAGCTGATAAATACTGGAAGATTGGAGATTAATCTATATAATTTTCTGGCACCAGTTGATTTGAAAGGATTTTTTTTTTGCCCCTTTAACTCTCAGGCCAGGTGGTCTCCATTTCACCGACACTGGGAGAACACGAACCTGGGCAGAAAAAAAAAGAACTGGGTGGAGCTGCAATACCACATACAACCTGTGAGATAGATGTGGCGCTGTGCCACACTTCTCCAGTGCATCATTTCCTAATGGGAAAGAGAGAAATAATAAGGAGTCAGCAGTACGGTAAGTGCAGCTGCAGATGTAGTCTAGATTGGGTCTGGTATTGCGGTTCAGCTGTTTTTGAAGGAAAGCAGCCATGTTTTACTAATTCTGGAAAACCCCTTTAAATGAGGGGAGTTCCATCCTATGACAACTTCCTTACATTTATCAGCTTATAATAGTTCAGAAGCGTTATAGGCGTAGCTGATATGTAAGTATAGGCGCTGGTGATAAGTGAAAGGCTGATAACAGAGAAGAATAGCATGCATGGGGTTACACAGCAGACAGTGAGAGGCTATCACTCACCTCCTGTGAGATACGAGACCTCCGCACCCTGATGAGTAGTACGGGGATTACCGGCATCTAGTCTGCTTCCTGCTTGTCTGCTCTGAAGTACTTAACGGTAACCAGGCAATTATACTAATTACTGGATGTACTTGTACTGCACACACACACCGGCCGTGGACGCCCACAACACGTCCTCCTAGCGCTGGGACACCCCTGCACCTCCCATGTCACTGCGACGTCTCCATTCCATATAGGTCCATGATTGTGGTGGGGGGTCCAATATTATACAATAAAATCCCCCACCATTCATATGCATCCTGAGCTCAACTGAGAGTGCGTATAATGTTACTGGGAAAAGGGGTGATAGGATTAGGATTAGCGGGGTAAGGGCTATACCCTATGTTAGGATTAGCGGGGTAAGGGCTATACCCTATGTTAGGATTAGTGGGGTAAGGGCTATACCCTATGTTAGGATTAGTGGGGTAAGGGCTATACCCTATGTTAGGATTAGGATTGGTAGGGTAAGGGCTATACCCTATGTTAGGATTAGGATTGGTAGGGTAAGGGCTATACCCTATGTTAGGATTAGTGGGGTAAGGGCTATACCCTATGTTAGGATTAGGATTGGTAGGATAAGGGCTATACCCTATGTTAGGATTAGTGGGGTAAGGGCTATACCCTATGTTAGGATTAGGATTGGTAGGGTAAGGGCTATACCCTATGTTAGGATTAGGATTGGTAGGGTAAGGGCTATACCCTATGTTAGGATTAGGATTGGTAGGGTAAGGACCCTATTCCACCGGACGATTATCGTTCGCATAATCATTAACGATTAACGATCTCAAACGACCGCTATTGCAAAAGACCTGAAAACGTTCACTCACTTCCATGGAACGATAATCGTTACTTATGATCGTATTTGCGATCGTTTTTTCGTCGCTATTTCTTCGCGATTGCGTTCGTATCTACTGTGAACGACCGAATGACGTCTTATTTAATGTGAACGATTTGCGAACGTTTTGCGAACGAGCAACGATAAAAATAGGTCCAGGTCTTATAAAGCGATTTCTCGTTCGGTCGTTAATCGTTAACTGCATTTCAACCGAACTATTATCGTTTAGATTCGAACGATTTAACGATAATCTGAACGATAATCGTCCGGTGGTATAGGGCCCTAAGGGTTGGGGAACGGAACCCTAGGGGTCACTTCACATGTAATACATAACATAACATGTAATACATAGCAGATTTGATCAATATAAATAATAAACTAAAATCTGCAGTGGATTAAATAAATGTGAACGTGCCCCAAATCAGGATTAGGGGGGAGGAACCCTAACCCTACTAGACCTAACTCAGGATTGGTGTTAGGATCCCTACCCTACCCCACCCTGCCATTTAGGTGACCAGTTATGGTGTCTAACCCTACCCTATCCTTTCCCGATCCTAAAAATGGCTGACATTTTGAGCACCTCACCTAAAAACAACTAAAAAATTTGGGAATTCAATTTTTTTATAGGAAAATTCCGAATCAACTGATTTAGTTCCAGATTGATACACTAATCTCTATGTGTATGGGTAGTTATAGGAGAGTGCTCATACTACTAAGGTGACTACCGCAGGCTGTCAGGGCATGCTGGGAGTTGTAGTTTCGCGAGTTAAACAGTCCTGATTTTGAGATCCCTGACATACAGGTGTACAGAGCGGATAAGGCCCCTTTAAGAGGAGTCTCTGCAGCTTTGGCCTCCTAATACCGCCATAATCTTCTCTTTCTTCCCCCTATTTGCCCACAGGTTTACACTTTAACCGCAGTCATGTCTTCCTATTCACGGCCGCTCGCTCCGGAATGTGATCTCCACAACGAGCAAAACCGCACAGATCATTAACCATGCAGCTTGTGTCAATTTAGAAGGGGGGGTTTGTAGAGTCGATTAACCCTTTCACAATTACAGGTCCTCATCATCACCATCACGAGCCATTGCTATAAGAGTTTGCTTTTCTTTGGTTGCACCTTCAGGCGACTTTCATCTTTCTCTCTCCATCCAAGTCAATGAGAATTCAGCACAATTGCACATGAATGCCATTGACTCTCTATACGGCGTCCTGAATATCAAGAGTCTTTCTCCTGAATTTTACATGACAAACGTATTGATTCTCCCAAATGATGAGTCTCTGAGGCGAAGCGGTAAGAGTCAGGCCGCAGCAATTTCCATCTCAGTCACAATTGTACTTAAAGGGGAAGGGGGGTGGATGCCGCGCACCAAAGTCAAGAGCTGTTTGTTGACTGTGTGACGGCCCCGGGGAACGCAGGTGACAAGGCCAAGATCGCAAGGTCACGTGTCTGTATTGTTACTAATGAAGGTAATGGGGTCGGAGACACAGATCATAATATGATTAAACTTTTTATTGGGTAAAGAGGTGGTCGACCGCTAGGATATGACTGATTGGGGGTCCGGCCATGGACCCCATTATACTTTCCTGCTGTGCATCAACCCCATTTACTAGAATAGGACTGATCACAGCCAGGTAGCTGGGGGATAAACAATGAGGGCGATGCAATGCATCTCAAGAAGGGTCACAAAGTGATAAAGAATCCTTGTGACATCATCATTATCACTTTATAAGACTGGAATACTCTTTAAGGCTGTGTTCACACGACCCGCTGCTGATCCCTGCTCTGTACACCCTATGAGCAGACAAACTCCACTCACTGCGAATATGTCCGCAGCCCGACCCGTTAACCCCTCGGCCGCCAGAGCGTATACTTCACCTGGTCCCCGCTCTGCTTGCTTCAGGGCTCTTGGTATCTTCACGTTCCGCTCAGCCAATCAATGCGCTGCTGCGGGACAGCATTGGCTGAGCAGGACGTGCCGAGCACCCCCGAAGCAAGCCGGAGCGGGACCAGGTGATGTACATGCTCCGGCAGCCGGAGGGTTAAAGGGAACCTGTCACCCCCCATGCCGGGGTGACAGGCTCCCGACCCCCTGTTAGAGCCCCCTATACTCACCTAATCCCGCCGGGTCCCGCTTCTGGAGGTGGTCGGGTGATGAAGATCTCAGCCGCTGCAGCCCAGCGCGCGCGCTGAGAGATAAGTCCAACACCCATAGAGAATGACGGAGCTCTGGACTCTCCTGTCATTCTCTATGGGTGTTGGACTCATCTCTCAGCGCGCGCGCCGGGCTGCAGCGGCTGAGATCTTCATCACCCGACCACCTCCAGAAGCGGGACCCGGCGGGATTAGGTGAGTATAGGGGGCTCTAACAGGGGGTCGGGAGCCTGTCACCCCGGCACGGGGGGTGACAGGTTCCCTTTAATGGGGCGGGCTGCGGACATACTGGCAGCGATGATGCTGCAAGTTTGTCTGCCCATAGGGTGTACAGGGCAGGGATCCGCAGCGGGTCACCAATTTTTTTTCTTTCAAATCAACTGGCGCCAGAAAATGCCAGAGATTTGTAATTTAATTCTATTCAAAAATACCAGCTGCTGTATGTCCTGCAGGAAGTGGTGTATTCTTTCCAGTCTGACACAGTGCTCTCTGCTGCCACCTCTGTCCATGTCAGGAACTGTCCGGAGCAGGAGAGGTTTTCTATGTTGATTTGCTCTCGCTCTGGACAGTTCCTGACATGGACAGAGGTGGCAGCAGAGAGCACTGTGTCAGACTGGAAAGAATACACCACTTCCTGCAGGACATACAGCAGCTGATAAGCACCGGAGGAGTAGACATTTGGGGTGGTATTACACGGAACGATTATCGCTTGAAAAATCGTTAAATCGTTCAGATTTGAATGATGATCGTTTAGTGTAATAGCAGGCAACGAATAAACGACCAACGAGAAATCGTTAGTCGTTTAATAGGATTTGAACCTATTTTTATAGTTGACCGTTTGCAAATCGTTCGCATGTAATAAGACATTGTTCGGTGGCGACGACAGGACGAAAGCAATAACGATCCTAAGTAACGATCATCGTTCCGCATAATTGGGTGAACGATGTCAGGTCGTTCTCAATAGCGGTCGTTTGCCACCGTTTATCGTTAATCTTTGGTCGTCGAAAAATCGCTTTGTGTAATAGTACCCTTTTAATAGAAGTAAATTACAATATTCTGGCCCTTTCTAGCACCGGTTGATTGGAAAGTAAAAGATTTATGGTGAACAATCCCTTTAAAGATATAGACACACTTTAAAAACGGAGTGTTACAAATAGTGCCGGATCTGGATCAGTGTCGATCAGCAGAGTCCCAGAAGTCTAGATGGAAAGAACCCTATAGACTAGGGCCAGATACTACCATGTCACTATGACGGCACCGTGCCAGTGAATGGGGGTCAGGTTACGACCCACAAACGGAGGTGAGAGGGATGTGTAGCCCCTGTCGGGCCGTATTCTCGCCCATTGTGGGCCACACCATGACCCCATTCACGTACCTGGCGCTCTCCCCTCAGGGTAACATGGTGACCTCTGTCGGGACGTTTTGACCCCCTATATATTTTACGTGTCCTGACGTAACGTGATATTGCGGTGTAGCGTGACTAAAGGCACCCGGGTTAGACCAGCCATAATGGGGCCCCTGGGGCCACAGTGGTCAGCAGCAGATATAATATATAACATCACACAGGCCCCCACTATCTGCCCCTCAGTGTCTCACCTCCTGCCCTCGGGCTCTCCTGTGCATCCTCTGCCCCACACGGAGTACACAGCCGCTCATCCTCCTGGTCCTCCTCCTCCTCCTCCGCCCCCAGGGCCATGTGCCAGCCTCATAGGCTTCTGTTTACCTGTTTCCATGGCAACTGGCCACCTGCTCTGCTGCGTTCCGAGCCTCGTTCGGAAGCGGCCCTGTGATTGGTTACAGGTGTATGACCACGCCCCCCTCCCCTGCCGTGGCTGGGTGCCAGTGTTCTTGTGAAGTGTGACGTTTAGGGATCACACTGCGCCTATTGCATTGGTCTATAGGCTGTGACTCTCCACTTGTTGTGAAACTGTAACTCCCAGCATTTACAGCACAGGTATCAAACTACAATTCCCATCATGCCTCCACAACTAAAGCTTTGGCTCTAACTGTGCAGGCATGACGGGAATTGTAGTTTGGCACCAGCTGGAGACTAGTTGCCCATAGTAAACAATAAGGTCTGACTATGACAACTCCCAGCATGCATTGTCAGTCAAAGCATTGAGGCTATTGGCCAATAGTAGAGTACTCATGGACCAGTTGCCCATAGCAACCTATAAAGTTAAACCTAATACTACTACAGCTCCCAGCATGCTTTGCCTGCCATGACTAGACCGTAGGCGTCAGACAAACCTGCGGCTTTCCAGCTATTAGTGTTACTCCATAGAATGGAGTTATGGTGAAGCTAATCCTCCTCCATTTTAGTAGAGGATTTTAAAGTGAAAGTAAATATGTTGCCCATAGCAACCATATTAACACTCATTTTTCGAGGGCCTTTGCTAAATAAAGCCTGCAATCTTATGGGTTGCTACCGGCAACTGCTTACTTGGACTTTAGTCTAGACCCGAAGTGTAAAAGGCAAACTACATTTCCCATCATGCCTGGACACCCAAAGTTAGGCATCATGGGAAATGTAGTGTTTAACAGGGCGGCGGGTTTTACACCACTGGTCTAGACTAAAGTGAAAGTAGAGCAGTTGCCCATAGCAACCAATAAGATTGCTGGCTTTATTTGTCAAAGGCCCTTGAAAAATGAGAGCGGGAATCTGGTTGCTATGGGCAACATCTCTACTTTCACTTTATGGACCAATCTCAAAATGGAGGAGGAATAGCGTTACCATAATTCCATTATACAGTATTTAATGTAAACGTGTACGTCTCTCTCCATTCACTGCTATAGAAGTAACACTAACCGGGCATGCTCAGCTATTTCCACAAGTGAATGGAGAGAGTTATGGGCATGCACAGTTACTCCTCTATTCATTCTATTCATATCTGGATATGGTAGATAGTGCGACCCCCGATTCTCCACATAGGTTGGAGCCACATTTATACCATACCTTATGGATACACCACCTTTATAATGATTCATGGTGTATGCACAGGGCATGCCAGACAGCTAACACTGACCGCTTGGCTTTGCTTGTCTAGGCATGATGGGAATTGTAGTTCTTCAATAACTGGAGGGACTCAAGTTCCCCATTCCTGATGAGTGAACCGAACTTCACAAGCCGAGATTTGTTGTTATGAACGTCTTGCGAAGTTTGTAACAAATCCAGTCCAAGATGGCGGCTGCACAATTTAATACACATAGAAAACAAAAGAAAAATGTATACTCACCTGTCTATGCTCCCCTGGAGTCCTCCTACTTGTCTCTGGTGTCCCCCACTGATCCACGCCTCCAGCCCGCCCAGCCAATTTCTGATTGAGATGGGACAGCGCTGCCACCAGTGATTGGCTGAGCAGGCTGTCGCTCTCGTCACAGTCAGGAAGTGGAGATGGCTGGACACCGGGGGTGAACTTGCTGAGCCACACTAAAATAGCTAAACTTCTGCAATCATTTAGCTGTATAATGCTGCGTTTACACAGAACGATTATCATGTGAATTTGCACGATAACGATCAAATTCGAACAATAATCGTACGTGTAAACGCAACGAACGATCGAACGACGAGCGAGAAATCGTTCATTTTGATCTTTGAACATGTTCTTAAATCGTCGTTCGCAAAAAATTCACAAGTCATTCACCTATTTTACCTATGTGCGAGATAGGCTTAAGCGATCGCGAAACGATCACAAAACGAATTTTCCGTACGATATATATCGTTCCGTCTAAACGCAGATCGTTATAAAAGAAAAATCGTCGTTAATCGTACGATCGGACGAATTATCGTTCCGTGTAAACGTAGCATTAGTGCGGTTTGTTTAAAGGGATTCTCTGGCTGGGACCCCTTTGTTTACAATCCCCGGGGAGGGGGTGGGTAAAAACAATTACATCTGCTTACCTCTCCGGCTCCAGCACTGCCGCCCCCATCCTGCTGCTCCAAACCCCCTCCAATCACAGCCGCCTCTAGCCTGCTCAGCCAATTGCTGACTAAGTTAGGACAGCGCCACTGTCAGTGATTGGCTGAGCGGGCTGTCACTCTCGTCTCAGTCAGGAAATGAAGACAGCTGGACTCCAGGGGTGCTCAGATAGGTAAGTATTGAGCGAACTTGCTGAACCACACTAAAATACAAAAACGTCTGCAATTGTTTAGCTGTGTTAGTGCGGTTTGTTTATAGGGATACTCCGGCCGGGACCCCTTTTATCACAATTCTTGGGTCCCCGGCCCAGCACTGTTGTCCCCATCCTGCTGCTCGAATCCCATTGTCCCATTGGACATAAGACGTGACTTGGGCAGGCCCGCTCAGCCATTCAGCTGCTGTAGCTGTGCCCCCCCCTCCCTTCTGCTGAATGGTTGAGCGAGTCTGAGACATCATGTCAGGAAGCAGCCAGGGATCGGGGATCAGAGCAGCAGGAAACAGGGGGCAGCGCTGGACACGGGAAAGTAAGCAGATGTAATGATTTTCACCCACCCCCTCCCGTCCGGACTACCCCTTTAAGGTTCGGTTTAGCTGAACCCAAACTTTTCCATAAATCCTGCAGAACCAAAGTTTTAAAGGTTCACTCATTTGTAGTAGTAACTAATATGAAGACCTTCACTATGCCCATCGCCTGCGATCAGAGAACCAGTGTATAAATAGTAATAAAGAGTTACGGGCGGTCACTCCGGGGTTCAGCAGAATTTCCAGAAAATGGTTTTACCTTTCATGAACTTCCCCTTTGAAGAAAATCTAATTTCCCTAATTTCATCTTCTTAGAAGATCTGTTCGCTTTACAGGCAGACGTCACGAGATTTAGAGGATGCAGGAAGCTCTGTAGCTCCTTTTGTGCTATTGAGTGTTTTTTTCTTCTCTTACCTTGTCTGCCAGTGTAGCCATAGGAGGGCTTGTTTATTGCAGGATGAATTGAATGATCACTGGTGCCATTTTGGGCTCATAAGCCCCCCTTAAAGGCTTGTTCACACTACGGAATCGGGGCCGAAATTCTGCTCGGAACCACCGCCCGCGCACTCCTGAATCCTGCCTTTTAATGGGAGGCCTCACACGCTCTCTGCATCTCTCTGCTCAAAGAATTGATGTGTCAATTCTTTCAGCAGAGAGGCGCGGAGAGCAGAGGCGCTGAATTTCGGTGCCGATAATGTAGTGTGAACGGGCCCTCACACGAGAAGACATAATAAAGCGCTTTTTGTTGGGCAAAAAAAAAAACTATTTCTGTGCTTTGTTTAAATATTTTCACATGTTACTTTTTAAAATTTATTTTTTTACCTTCTTTTTCCCCATTTGATCATGTGATCGCCTGATTGCCTGATTATACAATGCACTGCAATGATTCTGTATCTGTACATCGTATTAGGCCCAGCTCCTAAATTCCCCATGATCAGCTCAAATGGAGCAAGTTATGGCGCCCCCAGGAGGAAATATTAAGTAATACACCTCGCTATATAAAATTTATAACATGAACAATAAGGACCGCTATAGAGGAAGCTTTTGTTTTAAAAGGGGTTCTCCAGTGAAAATGTTTTTATTTCAAAGCAGTTGGTGTCAGAAAGTTAAATACATTTGTAATTAACGTCTATTTAAAAATCTCCAGTCTTCCAGGACTTATCAGCTGCTGTATGTCCTGCATGAAGTGATGTATTCTTTCCAGTCTGAAACAGTGCTCTCTGCTGCCACCTCTGTCCATGTCAGGAACTGTCCAGAGCAGGAGAGGTTTTCTATGGGGATTTGCTGCTGCTCTGGACAGTTCCTGACATGGACAGAGGTGGCAGCAGAGAGCATTGTGTCAGACTGGAAAGAATACATCACTTCATGCAGGACATACAACAGCTGATAAGTACTGGAAAACTTGATGTTTTTTTTTTAAATGAAGTGAATTACTAATCTATATAACTTTCTGACACCAGTTGATTTGAACGAAAAAAAATGGCTGTTCTCCTTTAAGAGGCTCTTCACTTAAGGCCCTATTCCATGGGCCGACTGAGAAGAGCAAACGAGCGCTATTAGCGCTCATCTGCTCCTCGCTCCCCGCTCGCTGCTGCCACGCGGTAGTAGCAAGCGAGTGAGTGCAGGAGGGGAGAGGGTGGTCTGGACCGTCTAAGCAGCCCATAGCATACAGCAGCGGTCTGCTGCCGCCGCTCCTATTCCACGGAGCGACGGCAAAATATCGCTGCTGTATGAGTAGTTTGTCTTTCAACATGTTTGAAAGACAAACGACGCAAAGTTAGCCGACATGATCGATGTCAGCGGATCGTTGCCTTATATTCCACGGGACGATTATCGGCCGTAACGGCCAATATCGGCCGAATACGGCCAATAATCGTTCCGTGGAATGGGGCCTTTAGGCTAATAGAGGGAAAAACCCCTTTTGGCCAACCACCCCCCTTATATAGGGGTATACAGCTAGATGTTGTCCCCCAATTTACATTACCTTATATGAGGTTCCATAGAAGATTGTCGATTACCTTGCCTTACTGCCACAAAGCCTGACTTGTTTACATAGCAGATGGTGCAGATTCTGTACTGAATCCAAACAAATTTAATCACTCAGTGTCTTCTGAAGGAAATCTGTCAGCCTAAATTTGTTATAATATGATTTAGAGACAATTCCCCTTGTGTCTGTCTGGTGACTGCGCTGTGTACAGAAACGCAAGGGAGACTTTTTTTTTTCTTTGAGTAAATTGAAAACATATTAGTGTTATAGCAATTATCTGGAATAAACAGGAAAAAGGACAACTCCAATTACCACTAATACCGACATCAACAATACAATAGGGATTATACTACATACTATTAATAGCTTTATAGAATACACTATACTATCTATAATACTGCCTCCTATATACATGAATACACCTACTATAATACTGCCCACTATATACAGCAATATAACTACTATAATACTGCTCCTATATACAGGAATATAACTACTATATTACTGCTCCTATATACAAGAATATAACTACTATAATACTGCTCCCTATATACAGGAATATAACTACTATAATACTGCTCCCTATATACAGGAATATAACTACTATAATACTGCTCCTATATACAGGGATATAACTACTATAATACTGCTCCCATATACAGGAATATAACTACTATAATACTGCTCCTATATACAAGAATATAACTACTATAATACTGCTCCTATATACAAGAATATAACTACTATAATACTGCTCCTATACACAGGAATATAACTACTATAATACTGCTTTTATATACAGGAATATAACTACTATAATACTGCTCATATATACTGGGATATAACTACTATAATACTGCCCCCTATATACAAGAATATAACTACTATAATACTGCTCCTATATACAAGAATATAACTACTATTATACTGCCCCTATATACAGGAATATAACTACTATAATACTGCTCCTATATACTGGAATATAAGGACTATAATACTGCTCCTATATACAGGGATATAACTACTATAATACTGCTCATATATACAGGGATATAACTACTATAATACTGCTCCTATATACTGGAATATAAGTACTATAATATTGCTCCTATATACAGGAATATAACTACTATAATACTGCTCCTATATACAAGAATATAACTACTATAATACTGCTCCCTATATACAGGAATATACCTACTATAATACTGCTCCTATATACAGGGGTATAACTACTATAATACTGCTCCTATATAGGGGAATATAACTACTATAATACTGCTCCTATATACAAGAATGTAACTACTATAATACTGCCTCCTATATACATGAATACACCTACTATAATACTGCCCACTATATACAGCAATATAACTACTATAATACTGCTCCTATATACAGGAATATAACTACTATATTACTGCTCCTATATACAAGAATATAACTACTATAATACTGCTCCCTATATACAGGAATATAACTACTATAATACTGCTCCCTATATACAGGAATATAACTACTATAATACTGCTCCTATATACAGGGATATAACTACTATAATACTGCTCCCATATACAGGAATATAACTACTATAATACTGCTCCTATATACAAGAATATAACTACTATAATACTGCTCCTATATACAAGAATATAACTACTATAATACTGCTCCTATACACAGGAATATAACTACTATAATACTGCTTTTATATACAGGAATATAACTACTATAATACTGCTCATATATACTGGGATATAACTACTATAATACTGCCCCCTATATACAAGAATATAACTACTATAATACTGCTCCTATATACAAGAATATAACTACTATAATACTGCTCCTATATACAGGAATATAACTACTATAATACTGCTCCTATATACTGGAATATAAGGACTATAATACTGCTCCTATATACAGGGATATAACTACTATAATACTGCTCATATATACAGGGATATAACTACTATAATACTGCTCCTATATACTGGAATATAAGTACTATAATATTGCTCCTATATACAGGAATATAACTACTATAATACTGCTCCTATATACAGGAATATAACTACTATAATACTGCTCCTATATACAAGAATATAACTACTATAATACTGCTCCCTATATACAGGAATATACCTACTATAATACTGCTCCTATATACAGGGGTATAACTACTATAATACTGCTCCTATATAGGGGAATATAACTACTATAATACTGCTCCTATATACAAGAATGTAACTACTATAATACTGCTCCTATATACAGGAATATAACTACTATAATACTGCTCCTATATACAAGAATATAACTACTATAATGCGGTTCAGGGAAGAAACAGAGTGCTGCACCTCACACCTATGGCTGATACTAGTGCCGCTTGGCTAAATAAAAAACACATCAGAATTTTGTGTATGAATTGATCAAGCCATACTGCCCCATGTACCTCGTGCCGGTATCTGATACACATGGGTCCCTACACTAAGTCCACACCGTGCCAGTCAGTGGCCACCAACCCCGCAGGCGTGCACAGCCAGGGAACGGGGGCCATGGGACGGCCCTGCGACCCCCATGCCACAGGACCAGACCCAAAAACACCACACCAGAACCCGGCCAGCACCGCCGGCGGAGAAGGTCGCCCCCAAACAGCACAAGTCTGGATAAGGTATTGCGCTTACCATAGCTGCAGCAAACAGAATGGGAAAAAACAGGAGGGATTAAAACCATGTGCACTCAGGTGTCTCCTGCTAATTGCGGTCATGTGGGTCTCACCAGGAGGAGTGCAATACACGGAGAAAAGAGAGAAACAAAATGCGGTTCAGGGAAGAAACAGAGTGCTGCACCTCACACCTATGGCTGATACTAGTGCCGCTTGGCTAAATAAAAAACACATCCTGTGACATTGGGGTTGCAGGGCCGTTCCATGGCCTCCCTTCCCTGCATGTGCACGCTTTGCGGGGTTGGCGGTCGCTGACCGACACGGTGTGGAGTTAGCGTAGGGACCCGTGTGGACCAGAGGACCTGCGCGGTGGTACACGGGGCAATATGGCTTGATCAATTCATATACAGACACTCTGGTGTTGATTTTTAATATAGGCCTAGCGGCATTAGTATCAGCCATAGATGGGATGTGCAGCCGTTCCACTCTCTCCAGTTCGTGTTTCACAGTTCTCCCTCTCTGAACAGCTAGCACTCCTTTATAAGACCCACATGACCAAAATTAGCAGGATATGTCTGTGCTCACATGTCTGGACCCTATGTCTTCCCCATTCTGTGAGAGCAGCAATGGTAAGTGTAATACCATATCCATACTTGTGTCGTTTGGGGGCAGCCTTCCCCGCCGGTGGTGCTGGCTGGGTTTTGGTGGGGCTTTTTGGGTCTGGTCCTGTGACATTGGGGTTGCAGGGCCGTTCCATGGCCTCCCTTCCCTGCATGTGCACGCTTTGCGGGGTTGGCGGTCGCTGACCGACACGGTGTGGAGTTAGCGTAGGGACCCGTGTGGACCAGAGGACCTGCGCGGTGGTACACGGGGCAATATGGCTTGATCAATTCATATACAGACACTCTGGTGTTGATTTTTAATATAGGCCTAGCGGCATTAGTATCAGCCATAGATGGGATGTGCAGCCGTTCCACTCTCTCCAGTTCGTGTTTCACAGTTCTCCCTCTCTGAACAGCTAGCACTCCTTTATAAGACCCACATGACCAAAATTAGCAGGATATGTCTGTGCTCACATGTCTGGACCTTATGTCTTCCCCATTCTGTGAGAGCAGCAATGGTAAGTGTAATACCATATCCATACTTGTGTCGTTTGGGGGCAGCCTTCCCCGCCGGTGGTGCTGGCTGGGTTTTGGTGGGGCTTTTTGGGTCTGGTCCTGTGACATTGGGGTTGCAGGGCCGTTCCATGGCCTCCCTTCCCTGCATGTGCACGCTTTGCGGGGTTGGCGGTCGCTGACCGACACGGTGTGGAGTTAGCGTAGGGACCCGTGTGGACCAGAGGACCTGCGCGGTGGTACACGGGGCAATATGGCTTGATCAATTCATATACAGACACTCTGGTGTTGATTTTTAATATAGGCCTAGCGGCATTAGTATCAGCCATAGATGGGATGTGCAGCCGTTCCACTCTCTCCAGTTCGTGTTTCACAGTTCTCCCTCTTTGAACAGCTAGCACTCCTTTATAAGACCCACATGACCAAAATTAGCAGGATATGTCTGTGCTCACATGTCTGGACCCTATGTCTTCCCCATTCTGTGAGAGCAGCAATGGTAAGTGTAATACCATATCCATACTTGTGTCGTTTGGGGGCAGCCTTCCCCGCCGGTGGTGCTGGCTGGGTTTTGGTGGGGCTTTTTGGGTCTGGTCCTGTGACATTGGGGTTGCAGGGCCGTTCCATGGCCTCCCTTCCCTGCATGTGCACGCTTTGCGGGGTTGGCGGTCGCTGACCGACACGGTGTGGAGTTAGCGTAGGGACCCGTGTGGACCAGAGGACCTGCGCGGTGGTACACGGGGCAATATGGCTTGATCAATTCATATACAGACACTCTGGTGTTGATTTTTAATATAGGCCTAGCAGCATTAGTATCAGCCATAGATGGGATGTGCAGCCGTTCCACTCTCTCCAGTTCGCATAACTACTATAATACTGCTCCTATATACAGGAATATAACTACTATAATACTGCTCCTATATACAAGAATATAACTACTATAATACTGCTCCCTATATACAGGAATATAACTACTATAATACTGCTCCTATATACAAGGATATAATTACTATAATACTGCTCCCTATATACAGGAATATAACTACTATAATACTGCTCCTATATACAGGAATATAACTACTATAATACTGCTCCTATATACAGGAATATAACTCCTTTATGATGATACTATATTATGTCGGGTACATTAGCCATTGCTCTTTAGATATGACTATATCATGCTGTGAGGGACAGGTCATGCTGATACTTGTAGTGGTATATATTATATTTGACGCCTGCTGTACTTGATGATAAGCGGTGTAGCCATAAATACCGCTGTCAGTACTATGCGGCACTCTTAAATTTCAGCTGTCAGGGAGAAGTAAAAAGTTCAGCTTTTTCCTGTTAACATCCAATTGATGTTTATGGGCCACTTATGCTAAAATTCAGCATGAAGGGCCGGAGCGGGCGATCCCTCAGTAACTCACACGCGGCTGACGTCTCCGAGTCGCTGCTCATTAATCTTTCGGCTAAGGAAAGACAAGAATTTATGCTTTCTAGTGGTTTCCATGGCGACGGGTTTAAAGTGGGTTAACTCTTGGACGGCGGGAGTTTTTCTTTTTCTCGCTCTTTTTTTTTCTGGTGGTTTAAAGTGATTGAATATTTATTATTTATATCAATTGTACAGTCGCCTCATTGGTTTTATAACCCCGGAGGACAGGGGAGGGGAGAATAACGCCAGAGGTGTTACAGGAAAAGCCACTAAGGTTAGGCCCGGTAATAGGCAAAAGGGGCAATTGCTTTTAGGCCCCTGTCATCTTGGGCCTCCTACAATTTGTGGCCAGAAAAGTGGACTCGGATCTAGATGAAAGGACACTAGGGGTACGGGTATTCAGGGCCTTTACTCCATTCTGATTGGTTCGATCATGAGGGTCTGGATGGTACTGTTATATGGACAGTATATGATGGTGTAGCCTTGGCCCTGTGTGGTGTGGTTATGTGATATTACTGAGGTATTGTGCGGTACTGTTGTACAGTATGTGAGTGTGTTGCCTTGGCACTGTGTGTTGTGGTTATGTGATATTACTGAGGTATTATGTGGTACTGTTGTACAGTATATGATAGTGGTGCCTTGGCACTGTGTGTTGTGGTTATGTGATATTACTGAGGTATTAAGTGGTACTGTTGTACAGTGTGTGAGTGTGTAGCCTTGGCACTGTGTGTTGTGGTTATGTGATATTACTGAGGTATTAAGTGGTACTGTTGTACAGTGTGTGAGTGTGTTGCCTTAGCACTGTGTTGTGGTTATGTGATATTACTGAGGTATTATGTGGTACTGTTGTACAGTACTGGGTTCATACTACGTATATTTCAGTCAGTATTGTGGTCCTCATATTGCAACCAAAACCAGGAGTGGATTGAAAACACAGAAAGGCTCTGTCCACACAATGTTGAAATTGAGTGGATGGTCGCCATATAACAGTAAATAACTGCCATTATTTCAATACAACAGCCGTTGTTTTAAAATAACAGCAAATATTTGCCAATAAATGGCGGCCATCCACTCAATTTCAACATTGTGTGAACAGATCCTTTCTGTGTTTTCAATCCACTCCTGGTTTTGGTTGCAATATGAGGACCACAATACTGACTGAAATATACGTAGTGTGAATCCAGCCTAAGATGGTGTTGCCTTGGCACTGTGTGTTGTGGTTATGTGATATTACTGAGGTATTAAGTGGTACTGTCGTACAGTGTGTGAGTGTGTTGCCTTGGCACTGTGTGTTGTGGTTATGTGATATTACTGAGGTATTATGTGGTACTGTTGTACAGTATATGATGGTGTAGCCTTGGCACTGTGTGGTGTGGTTTTGTGATATTACTGAGGTATTATGTGGTACTGTTGTACAGTGTGAGTGTTGCCTTGGCACTGTGTGGGGTGGCTATGTGATATTACTGAGGTATTATGTGGTACTGTTGTACAGTGTGAGTGTTGCCTTGGCACTGTGTGTGGTGGTTATGTGATATTACTGAGGTATTGTGTGGTACTGTTGTACAGTGTGTGTGTTGCCTTGGCACTGTGTGGTGTGGTTATGTGATATTACTGAGGTATTGTGTGGTACTGTCGTACAGTGTGTGATGGCATAGCCTTGGCACTGTGTGGTGTGGTTATGTGATATTACTGAGGTATTATGTGGTACTGTTGTACAGTGTGTGAGTGTGTTGCCTTGGCCCTGTGTGTTGTGGTTGTGATATTACTGAGGTATTGTGTGGTACTGTTGTACAGTGTGTGAGTGTGTTGCCTTGGCACTGTGTTGTGGTTATGTGATATTACTGAGGTATTATGTGATACTGTTGTACAGTGTGAGTGTGTTGCCTTGGCACTGTGTGGTGTTATATTGGTGTTACTGAGGTATTGTTTGTTACTGTTATTTTGGTGTTACTACTAATTTTTTTCAGCTATGTTCGGTAGTATTGCACTGGCACTGTTTTCCGCTATTATTTAAAGGTGTATGCCCCAGTCCCCTGGCGTGCGGCCACCTCCTGGTCTTTAGACATGAGGTGGTAGGCCCACTCAGCAATTCAGTGACAGAGGCAGGACACCACTACAGTTGCTGAAAGGCTTAGAAGGCCTAAACGTTGCATCTGAAGACCGGGGGGCCTGACTGCCTGGTACTGTTGTAGTGTCCCAGAATAGGTGTGCCACTACTGTAGTGTCCCGGTATGGGTGGTCCACTAATTTCTATACCTATTCTCAAGGCAGTAATAACAGCAAGGTACTGATCCCCAGTAGGACAAATAGCTGGAAGCTGATGTATCCTACTGATGACACAGGGCTTATCTGGGAAGTCTTGGAAAGTCTGCTACGCCCAGTTGTAAAGGCCTGGGGCTCGTTCTACCCATCCTGGCACTTGCTAAACTTGTTGGGCAGAAGGTGGTCAGTAGTACACACCTTGTTCTACCTTTACAAAGCCAGTATTAGTATACCCCGGGGGTGGGCATACCACTCGTGGCCACCATGACAAGTACCTAATCGGTACACCCTAACACCTAGCTCACTGCTAACAACATCACTAGCAACTCTAGGTTACGGGACTGTAATGGCTGACATCATTGCAGCACCCGACGGCTAAGCGGAACTCTTAGGTGCTGCAAATGGCCTTGCAAATCTGGCGGTAATTCATCATCCGTCCCGTCCCGTCCCGTCTAGTGATTATCAATTGAGGGGGTGGTCCAAAGGTGGAGTCAGTGCTCCTAACGGTGCCCCGCAGCAGAGATTTCCCCGACTAACAGCGCAGGACTGGCACCAAGGAGGAAGGTAAGACACATACCTTCCTCCTCAACGTCCCCGACTCTATAAGGGGCTATCAGCAGGTTAGATTCCTCTAACTTGCTGATAGTTCCTCTTTAAGAACTGTCCAGAGCGGCAGCAAATCCCCATAGAAAACTTCTCCTGCTCTGGACAGAGGTGGCATCAGAGAGCACTGTGTCGGACTGGAAAGAATACACCACTTACTGCCATACAGCAGCTGATAAGTACTGGAAGACTGGAGATTTTTAAATAGAAGTAAATTACAAATCTATATAACTTTCTGACACCAATTGATTTAAAAGAATTTTTTTTATCGCCGGGGTGCCCCTTTAAGTATACTACGGTACTGTTATATGAGCACTCGTCAACGGTGATTACTGTATAGTACTGTCATTTGGACAATGTACTGTATAGCAATTATTTTGGGCACCTTAGGTGTTATTCTGAAGAGCTGTACGTATGGCGGTATTACATGGGCACTGTAGGCCACTATGACTGGGGCACCCTAAGGTTGCTCTCTGATTCTGTGTATGTCCTCCAGCCATATCTGCCTTATAGCTGTGTAGTTATTCTTTACGTCCATACTTGTTGTCTCCGGGGCCTTGGTAGCAGATGGAGCTGGCCTGTGGCCACGGGGGCTATTAATTTTTGTGCATAAAGTTTTATACACTGCTTTTTTTTAGGTTAATTGAGTCGCTATAAAATTGTCACCACATGTCCATAGTGAGAAATCAGATGCTGGACGCCACTGGCACGGAGGCTACCATGAGTTAGACTCTATGTTAGGTCAGAGGGATGGGGCCGGGCTGCACAAATAACAACAACATAAAACATGCTATAAGAAATAGAAGGGGAATGCTTGTAGATTTAGGAAATATGGGGGGAAATTTATCAAACATGGTGTAAAGTGAAACTGGCCCAGTTGCCCCTAGCAACCAATCAGATTCCACCTTTTATTTTCCAAAGAGTCTGCGAGGAATGAAAGGTGGAATCTGATTGGTTGCTAAGGGCAACTGAACCAGTTTCACTTTACACAAGTTTGATAAATCTTTCCCCATGTAATCAGTGTCGGACTTGGCCCAACAGAAGAAATAATCCTGGGGGCCCACCAATGAAGAACCAGTGAGAAATTACATGTCAGTCAGTGTTACTGCAGGTTCTGAGCTAGGGGCCCACCGGAAGATTCTCTGGTGCTCCGGTGGGTCAGTCCGACCCTGAGTATAAATGAGGAGTGGGTCAAACCAAGTCCGACCCCTAGAATGGAAAGAATATACAAAGTCGATCAGTCGATCACTCTGTAAGGCTCCGTTCACACGGAGAAAAAGCCTCCGCGTCATCATGTCAGTCTATGGGAGGCTCGCGCGCCTCCTCTCTCCGCGCTGAAGAATGAACATGTCATGATGACACAGAGACCAGTTTTGCTCCGGAGCCTAAAGGTTTATTTTTTTCTACAGCGCACCTACAGGACGAATTAGGAACTACACATCACTTATGTGCTGGTGGTCCTCCGGAGCTTTCCATGGATACCCTCTCCCTCCGCTGAGGGTAAGCTGTCCATAAAACGTGCGGTCGCATTCATCTGCCGGCGCCAAAATCCCGTCTTGAGTCTTTGTCGAGAACTACGAGGGAAGAAGATGGTGAAGACTATAGGGTTAAATCTGTAACGTGAGCTAATCAGTCATGCTAAAGCCCAGATCTGTCCCGACAATCAATAATTTATTCATGGAGATGCGTCCCAGTGTTAGGAGATAAATCCGCTATTTATGATGACTCCATATAGTCCCGGGAGATTAATCCCTTTTATTCCTTCAGTCTATATGAAAATGAGGAGTTTTAGAAATTGTTTTCCTTTTCTAAGCGCGTTTCTGTGATTTAAAGGGCCCATAAAGTAAAGGGCAGGGGTCTTCCAGGTGTCCTTGACTAACCCTACAAGAAAAAGGAAGTCTGGATATTACATAGCCAAGAAATCATTTCGCTACTGTCAAAATGTTCACATATCAATTTTATTGCCTGGTTCTAAAAGGGCCCAATATAAATCCTTAAAGGGATCCTGTCACCGAGACAATGCTATCTAATCTATCAGCATCATGTTATAGAGCAGGAAGAGCTGAGCGGAATGATATATATCTTTGTGGGAAAAGATTCAGTATAACTTGTTATTTGTTGATTGACATTTCGGACCATTCTTTGTTAAGGAGTCCAGTGGGCGGAGTCAGTCAATGGACTGGACTCTTTTTAGCATGAAATCATTAAATATACTGAATCTTTCCCATAAAGATATATATCAATCTGCTCAGGTCTTCCTGCTCTGTAACATGATGCTGATAGCTTAAATAGCATTTTCATGGTGATGGGTTCCCTTTAAGAAATTAGCAAATTTAAAGTTTACTTTACTGTCCCTGGTGTCCAGTGTTTAGTGTCCTGGTTCTCGATAATTAGTATCAGTGGTGTAGCTACCATTGAGGCAGACCATGCAACTGCTCTTGCACTAAGGTGGCGCCATCCATTGGTGTGTAAGCAGGCAAAGATCAAACGACTAACAAAAATAGGACCCTTAATCCCCTACTCGCTTGTGTCTAGTGGTTTACTCCATGGTGTTTAGTGGTTTACTCCCCTACTCCCCGGTGTCTAGTGGTTTACTCTCCTACTCCCTGGTGTCTAGTGGTTTACTCTCCTACTCCCTGGTGTCTAGTGGTTTACTTCCCTACTCCTTGGTGTCTGGTGGTTTACTCCCCTTCTCCCTTGTGTCTAGTAGTTTACTCCCCTACCCCCTGGTTTACTCTCTTACTTCCGGGTATCTTGTTGTTTGCTCCTCTGTGCCCTGGTGTCCAGTGGTTTATTTTCAGGTCCCTGGTGTCCAGTGGTTTATTTTCAGGTCCCTGGTGTCCAGTGGTTTATTTTCGGATCCCTGGTGTCCAGTGGTTTACTCTCAGGTCCCTGGTGTCCAGTGGTTTATTTTCAGGTTCCTAGTGTCCAGTGGTTAATTTTCGGGTCCCTGGTGTCCAGTGGTTTATTTTCAGGTCCCTAGTGTCCAGTGGTTTATTTTCAGGTCCCTAGTGTCCAGTGGTTTATTTTCAGGTCCCTGGTGTCCAGTGGTTTATTTTCAGGTCCCTGGTGTCCAGTGATTTATTTTCATGTCCCTGGTGTCCAGTAATTTATTTTCAGGTCCCAGGTGTCCAGTGGTTTATATGTGCTGTGTATATCTGCCCCTGGAGTATATACTAAACCTATCCACGGCTTATAATGGATATCATATCCTGTATATACTTTATATGCTTCATCCCATTAACCCCTCCCGTGCCCCTGGCGTCCTATAGGGGAGGGGGCCGTATACTTTGTCTTTTTACACATCTAAATGAAGTCTCCGGAGTAAATAATAAATGATGATGTATAAATTATAAATCCGTCCATAGATCATGATAAATAATGCAAAAAGTGGGAAATAGATGGAAAGTAAATGGGATCAATGGCGTGACGTCAGCGGCGAGGAGCAATTAACCGCGTCCGGCGTCCACGCCGATCATTGCTCCTCACTAAGAAGATTATTGGAGTCTTAAATATATATCAGAGGATTGTGCGGAGAACCCAGAAGCCGGCCCCGGGGTCATTCATCACAGCTGGCCCGATCCATAGGCAATGCCTCCCTGATTATTCCGCAGCTATACCGCTATCTATCATCCGCTTCACTAGAGATGTAACATATTGCCGTTTACTCGGGTCACGTGACCACTGGATACGCCAGAAAGGGCCCTTCAAGTGATTGGAAATTATAATTTATTCCATTGAAGCAAATATATGAGTAAAATAAAAATCTATCTACCTGGAAACCATCAGCAAGCAGGCCACATGCTGTTGATGGATCTTATGTTGGCTTTATTTCTATTCAAATTCAGCCTTGTAGGGGTTATTCTCGTAAATGGGACAAATCATCTTATTCAAATATTCAACATTCAAATCAACTGGTGTCAGAAAGTTATATAGATATGTAAATTACTTCTATTTAAAAATCTCCAGTCTTCTAGTACTTATCAGCTGCTGCATGTTCTGCAGGAAGTGGTGTATTCTCTCCAGTCTGACACAGTGCTCTCTGCTGCCACCTCTGTCCATGCCAGGAACTGTCCAGAGCAGTAACAAATCCCCATAGAAAACCTCTCCTGCTCTGGACAGTTCCTGAGATGGACAGAGGTGGCAGCAGAGACCACTGTGTCAGACTGGAGAGAATACACCACTTCCTGCAGGACATACAGCAGCTGATAAGTACTGCAAGACTTGAGATTTTTAAATAGAGGTAAATTACAAATCTATATAACGTTCTGAGGCTATACTTACACTACGCACGTTCCGCAGAAATCACGGCCGTTGTTACAACGTCAGTGATTTCTAGGGTACTTATGTAGTGCTGCAGGCTGAGGGAATCCCGGACGGAGTGTATACACATAGGGGGAGATTTATCAAACATGGTGTAAAGTGAGACTGGCTCAGTTGCCCATAGAAACCAATCAGATTCCACCTTTCATTTTCCAAAGAGTCTGTGAGGAATGAAAGGAGGAATCTGATTGGTTGCTAGGGGCGACTGAGCCAGTTTCACTTTACACCATGTTTGATAAGTTTCCCCCATGGTGTAAAGTAAAACTGGCTCAGTTGCCCCTAGCAACCAATCAGATTTCACCTTTCATTCCTCACAGACTCTTTGGAAAATGAAAGGTGGAATCTGATTGGTTGTTAGGGGCAACTGAGCCAGTTTCACTTTACACCATGTTTGATAAATATCCCCCATAGTATACACTCCGGCCGGGATCCCTAGCGGCGCCATAGAAAACTGACATGTCAGTTTTCTGCAGGCTCTATTCAGTGAATAGCGGACGCAGAAAACCCTGTCAGTGCACACAATGGAGCGAGCGGCTCTGGCCGCGCGCTCCATTGTGTGCAGAGAGGAGTTCTCATGCGGGCGTTCAGTGACCCGGCCGTTCTCATACTACATGTGACCATAGCCTAATCCCCCCTTGAAGCTTTATATATACAAAACCAGGAATCCCCTCTAAATCCCATCCCAAGACATTCTATTTAGAAGTTTTCCTCCTTCAAGATCCGACAATCCAGAAAACTTTATGACTTTATTACTCGTCTGGGATTTTGTCCATCGATTCTGATTTAAAGGGATTTTACACGTTGGAAATGAAAGGGAATAATTCAGGAGAACTGCTTCACCTCCTCTTGTTAGTCGGCAGATCCGCGACCTCCATAACGTAACTGGCTGAGATGTATTTTTAAAGCGGTGCAACTTTATTAGTCGCGTTACACGGCAGACGGTGGAGCGGCTGGTAATGATGAAGGCCGCCATTAATAATGCAGGACCTTACAAGGTGTCGTCAGCCATACGCTACCAGTCACACAGATGACAGCTCCGGAGGAATGTGGACCGGCTCGTCTCTAAGTTACCTAGGCTAGGAATGATTATCTGGGTGACGTTCATGTAGCGCCCCGAGGGTCGGTCTCCAGGGTTACTCGTAATTACAGATCGCTGGCTGTCTCCCAGCTCCGCGCCATCACATCTCCTTTATTCAATTATATTGCCCTTGTTATATGGGATCAGCAATGTGACGGCTGTGGGCGGCCACCGGGCTGTCACTGGCCGCAGGCCTACGCTGCCCCTGTAACCGCATGAGTGGCCGCAGGTAGGGACAGCGACCCCGTGTTCATCATATCCCATATCCGAGTCACAAGATACTGACGTGATACGAGTAATTGGGACGTTGTGTGGGTATTATAAGGGATGACAGGACGTCTCCCGATGCCTGCAGCTGCCATCCTAAGGGATCTTAAAATAGCCAAGAAGAGCAATAAGTAAGACTGAAGATTGTCTGCCGGATAGTAGAGAAGACATCGCTATCCTGACTGACAACTGGTAGACGGGCAAGGCTGCTAAGTCTCTTTATATGAAACCTTCTCTATAGTCACTTAGACCAGGGGTGTACTCTGAGGGGGCACAGGGTTGTCACTAGGACCAGGGGTGTACTCTGAGGGGGCACAGGGTTGTCACTAGGACCAGGGGTGTACTCTGAGGGGGCACAGGGTTGTCATTAGGACCAGGGGTGTACTCTGAGGGGGCACAGGGTTGTCACTAGGACCAGGGGTGTACTCTGAGGGGGCACAGGGTTGTCACTAGGACCAGGGGTGTACTCTGAGGGGGCACAGGGTTGTCATTAGGACCAGGGGTGTACTCTGAGGGGGCACAGGGTTGTCATTAGGACCAGGGGTGTACTCTGTGGGGGCACAGGGTTGTCACTAGGACCAGGGGTGTACTCTGAGGGGGCACAGGGTTGTCACTAGGACCAGGGGTGTACTCTGAGGGGGCACAGGGTTGTCACTAGGACCAGGGGTGTACTCTGAGGGGGCACAGGGTTGTCACTAGGACCAGGGGTGTACTCTGAGGGGGCACAGGGTTGTCACTAGGACCAGGGGTGTACTCTGAGGGGGCACAGGGTTGTCTCTAGGACCAGGGGTGTACTCTGAGGGGGCACAGGATGGGACTTGGTTCTCCAGCACATCCCACAGATAATCGATCGGATTGAGATCTGGAGAATCTGGAGCCCGAGTCAGGCTGCAATGTCCTGTGTGATCTGACACCTTTCTATCATTGCATGAGAAACTTTTTCAGCAGTTTACTTTACAGCAGCTGTTCTAGAGAAGTCCTCCTCCCATACACAATACATGGTCATCCAGCGTTATTCCAATGTGTATAACATCTATAGTGACATCTAAGGGGTCCGGGCTGCTGGTTACTGGGGGGGTCTCCACATAAAGACCCCATGATTTCTTTTTCCATATTAAATGAATTGTGTAAAATGGTAGCTTCTCTGGCCTGTAGGTGGCGCTTGTGTTCACAGAATGAGCTCCTGGGAGCTGAGACTGCGGCAGCATCAGTCAGGCAGCAGCCTGAGGGTCTTTATCTTCATCGCTGGATAATAAGAAGATTCTACAACTTTCATATATACCGTATCACCACATAATCTCCGCCTGCTGGACGTACACTTTGCTCTATACATATAGGAGCTACAATTCCATCCGGCGGAGACACATTCTCTTCCTGGTACACTGTAACGAAAAACAAACATCAGGATATAGGATCCAGGCTACAGATCAGCTGACATCCCATTAGCCTTGTGGCTACCAGTCCCCAGGGTCTACCCATGTGTCACTTTTCTATCATACATGCACAGCTGATTAACCCTTGATAGACAGCTCCCCGCTGGCGGACCCCCGGATACGTCTTGTACGGTCTGTGACTTGTCAGGCTGAGACTTCAATGCTGAGGTTTTTTCCTTCTCCTGGTTGTGTGAGACCACAGTATAAGGGGCTCCTAGGCTATGTTCACACTACGTAAAATATCATTAACCCTTAAAGGGGATTCCTATATGAAGCTGAGAATCATCAGCCCTTAGGGTGGGTTCATACTGAGGAATTCTCACGGATAGTGTCCTCGGAATTCCGCTGTCTGTCCGCGCGCCTTTCCGCCGGCTCCATAGACACCATTCTATGGGCCGGCGTATTCTGCTATCCGCCGAAAGAAGTCACATGTCACTTCTTTCGGCGGATAGCGGAATACGCCGGCCCATAGAATGGTGTCTATGGAGCCGGCAGAAAGGTACGCGGCCGTGCGTGTGGACAGACAGCGGAATTCCGCAGACATTATCCGTGAGAATTCCTCAGTATGAACCCACCCTTAAAGGGGAATTCCTATATGAGACTTAGAATCATTAACCCTTAAAGGGGGACTCCTATATGAGGCTAAGAATCATTAACCCTTAAAGGGGATTCCTATATGAAGCTGAGAATCATCAGCCCTTAAAGGGGGACTACTATATGAGGCTAAGAATCATCAGCCCTTAAAGGGGAATTCCTATATGAGACTTAGAATCATTAACCCTTAAAAAGGGACTCCTATATAAGGCGAAGAATCATCAGCCCTTAAAGGGAGACTCCTATATGAGGCTTAGAATCGTTAACCTTTAAAGGGGATTCCTATAAGAAGCTGAGAATCATCAGCCCTTAAAGGGGGACTCCTATATGAGGTTGAAAATAATAAACCCTTAAAGGGGGACTCCTATATGAAGCTAAGAATCATCAGCCCTAAAATGGGGACTCCTATATGAGGCCATGGTATAAGTATCACTATGCAGCACTGTTATAAGGACACTACCTTTCCTAGGGTATGTCTAGTGAATAGTATGGGCGTCACTATGCAGGTGGCACTATTATAAGGACACTACTATTAGGCTGCTGTGTGGGCCTCTGATCTGCCGCTGATACTGTACATATGGTGTTCAGGGGACGGCGGTGTCGTCATTGCCGGCACGTGGCTTCGCGGCTTGTACCACTAGTGTTTTTTTTTTTTTTTTTTGTACCATGTGACTCCGGGATGAAACAGCTGTGCAGTTCTTTTAAGGGAAAATACATAAATTATCCAAGGAAAAGGGATGGAACAGATGGCAGGTTATCCATTGTGAAGCCTTAACCATAATTCTCAATTAATCTTCTCCATGACACGCAGTATGGAATAATTGCAAAGAAAAACCTGAGCGCTCCGGCGGTTTGATTTCTTTTTTTTTTTTCTTGCCTCCAGCGCTGGAAAGTGAATATCTGTTAACTATTCGGCAACCAGAGAGGAGCCATTGATCCGCCCTATTCGCTGGTCCGCCCTGGCTGTCTTAGGGTACTATTACACAAAGCGATTATTACTTGGCCGATTGTCCCAGACTATAATCGTTTCTTGTAATAGATAATGTGTAAAATCAATGATCAGCCGGCATGCATGATGTCGCTGATCATTGATTTAAAGCATGGCCTAAAATCCTGATAACGATAGTGACGGTCTGGAGGCTGTCGCTCCGTGTAATAAGAATGGTGGCAGCAGACCGCCGCTATCTTCTAAAGATTGTCCGGGCAGCCCCTCCCGCAGCTTCCCGCACCCCCCTCTCTTACCTACTCACTGTTGGTGCGTGTAATAGCGGGAAATGAGGAGGAAGCGATTGCTGATCTGACAGGTTGGTGCTCGCTTGCTTCTAATATCGAGCTGTGTAATAGGGCCCTTATCCACTAATCCACTCTATCCCCCTATGTACCAATCTACCCTATCCCTATCTACCAATCTAACCTATCCCTATCTACCAATCTAACCTATCCCTATCTACCAATCTAACCTATCCCTATCTACCAATCTAACCTATCCCTATCCACCAATTTAACCTATTCCTATCCACCAATCTAACCTATCCCTATCTACCCTATCCTTATCTACCAATTTAACCTATCCCTATCCACCAATGTATCATATCCCTATCTACCCTCTCCCCCAATCTATTCTATCCCTATCTACCCTATCTACCAATCTACCCTATCCCTAGCCAATCCATCCCTATTTATTCAATCCCTATCTACCCTATTCACCATATCACTATCTACCAATCTACCCTATCAATATTTACCCTATCCCTATCTACTAATCTACCCTATCCCTATCTACCAATCTACCCTATCCCTATCTACCCCATCCCTATCTACTATCAACCCTATCCCTATCCACCAATCTACCCTGTCACTATATTTGAGTATACCCTATCCCGATTTACCTAACTACCCTATCTGGCCCTGCCACTCGTATGCCACAACCATTTATGCCCATGGGTGCTCTATTCATTGATCCACCCTCTTTGCCCATCTACATTATTCAAACATTCACCCCATCTGCCCTATACATCGATCTACCCCATCTGCCCTTTCCACTGATAAGCTCTATCTGCCCAGCTAATGTCCAACCAACCTACCTCATCCACCCTATCTGCCCACCTGTTTCATCCACTTATCCACCCCATCAACCCATCTGCTGTACCACTTACCTATCTTACGTGCCCATCTATCCTATACATGATCCATCCTATCTACCATTCTGCTGTATCCACTCATCCACCCTACCTATCTACTTGCCCTGTCCACTGATCCACCTTATCCTTTCATCCAGCCTATTCATGGATCCACCCTATATGTCCCATGCACAGCTCAACCCCATCTGCCAACCCACCCTATACATAGATCCACCATATCTGCCCGTTTATTCCATTAATGGATTTACTCCATCTACCCATCTGCGGTATCCACTGCTCCACCCTATCTACCTACTTACCATGTCCACTGCTCCACCCTATCTACCTACCTACTCTGCCCGCTGCTCCACCCTATCTACCTATTTACCCTGTCCACTGCTCCACCCTATCTACCTATTTACCCTGTCCACTGCTCCACCCTATCTACCTACTTACCCTGTCCACTGCTCCACCCTATCTACCTATTTACCCTGTCCACTGCTCCACTCTATCTACCTACTTACCCTGTCCACTGCTCCACCCTATCTACCTACTTACCCTGTCCACTGCTCCACCGTATCTACCTACTTACCCTGTCCAATGCTCCACCCTATCTACTTACTTACCCTGTCCACTGCTCCATCCTATCCTCCCATTCACCCTATACATTGATCTGCCCACCTGTCTCATCCTATTATCCACCCTATCTTCCCTATCCAATGATCCTTCTGACTGCCTATCAGCTTTATTCAGCCATCCACCCTGTCCACCATTAGACCAGCTATTAATCTATCTGTTCCATCATTCCATCCATGTCCACCAATCCACCCTATCCATTGATCAGGCCTACACACATATATTAATACTCTACAGATGGTCACGTGACATTTACAATAATAAAAAAATACATATTTAGAAAGTTGTCCCAAATCTAAAACCTCAACAAAAAAAAAAATGGCGCCCGTCTCCCATGACTATGAGGCCTGTGCAGGCCCGGACTGGTAATCTGGCAAGGCGGGCAAATGCCCGCTGGGCTGGCCAGATTACCAGTCCGTGGGCCGCCCGGCTGTCTTATCACCGCTTATCACCGCTGCGGCCCGCTCCTGACATGCTCCTCCGCTCCAATCCAATCAACGTGGGGCCGATGCGGCCCCTCGTTGATTGGCGGAGCACGTCAGGAGCGGGCCAGCCGAGGCGAGGTGAGCGGGCTGTGGTGGCGGGAGGGGGCTGCGGTGGCATGTCTCTGCCCTGTTATCCCCCCCCCAAGTGCCGAGGGCCGCAGACGTGCCGCGCGCAGGCACGTCTGCAGCCACCTCCACCAGGCCCCCAGCGGTGACGTCACTTCCCTGACGCGCCGCTGAGGACCTGGAGGAGAGAGAGGACGAGCCGCCGCCGCCGTGGACCGAAGATGCAGCCGAGGAAGAAGCTGCTGGGAGCGAGGTGAGGTGAGAATTTTTTTTGTTTTTTTTTTAACCCCTTCACATGTGGCCATGCAGGGGGGCTATTCTATATAGGAGGGGGGTGCAGGGGGGGCTATTCTATATAGGAGGGGGATGCAGGGGGGGCTATTCTATATAGGAGGGGGGTGCAGGGGGGGCTATTCCATATTGAAGGAGGATGCAGGGGGTCTATTCTATACAGGAGGGGGTGCAGGGGGCTATTCTATATGGGAGGGGGATGCAGGGGGCTATTCTATACAGGAGGGGGATGCAGGGGGGCTATTCTATATGGAGGGGGATGCAGGGGGCTATTCTATAGAGGAGGGGGATGCAGGGGGCTATTCTAAATGGGAGGGGGATGCAGGGGGCTATTCTATATAGGAGGGGGTGCAGGGGGGGCTATTCTATATGGGAGGGGGATGCAGGGGGGCTATTCTATATAGGAGGGGGTGCAGGGGGCTATTCTATATGGGAGGGGGATGCAGGGGGCTATTCTATACAGGAGGGGGATGCAGGGGGGCTATTCTATATGGGAGGGGGATGCAGGGGGCTATTCTATATGGAGGGGGATGCAGGGGGGCTATTCTATATGGGAGGGGGATGCAGGGGGCTATTCTATACAGGAGGGGGATGCAGGGGGGCTATTCTATATTGGAGGGGGATGCAGGGGGGACTATTCTATATGGGAGGGGGATGCAGGGGGGCTATTCTGTATGGGAGGGGGATGCAGGGGGGCTATTCTATATAGGAGGGGGTGCAGGGGGGGCTATTCTATATGGGAGGGGGATGCAGGGGGCTATTCTATATAGGAGGGGGTGCAGGGGGCTATTCTATATGGGAGGGGGATGCAGGGGGCTATTCTATACAGGAGGGGGATGCAGGGGGGCTATTCTATATGGAGGGGGATGCAGGGGGCTATTCTATAGAGGAGGGGGATGCAGGGGGCTATTCTATATGGGAGGGGGATGCAGGGGGCTATTCTATATAGGAGGGGGTGCAGGGGGGCTATTCTATATGGGAGGGGGATGCAGGGGGGCTATTCTATACAGGAGGGGGATGCAGGGGGCTTTTCTATAGAGGAGGGGGATGCAGGGGGCTATTCTATAGAGGAGGGGGTGCAGGGGGCTATTCTATACAGGAGGGGGTGCAGGGGGCTATTCTATACAGGAGGGGGTGCAGGGGGCTATTCTATACAGGAGGGGGTGCAGGGGGCTATTCTATATGGGAGGGGGATGCAGGGGGCTATTCTATATGGGAGGGGGATGCAGGGGGCTATTCTATATGGGAGGGGGATGCAGGGGGCTATTCTATATGGGAGGGGGATGCAGGGGGCTATTCTATATGGGAGGGGGATGCAGGGGGCTATTCTATATTGGAGGGGGATGCAGGGGGGACTATTCTATATGGGAGGGGGATGCAGGGGGGCTATTCTGTATGGGAGGGGGATGCAGGGGGGCTATTCTATACAGGAGGGGATGCAGGGGGCTATTCTATATGGGAGGGGGATGCAGGGGACTATTCTATATGGGAGGGGGATGCAGGGGGCTATTCTATATGGAGGGATGCAGGGGGCTATTCTATATGGAGGGATGCAGGGGGCTATTCTATATGGAGGGGGATGCAGGGGGCTATTCTATATGGAGGGGGATGCAGGGGGGCTATTCTATATTGGGGGGATGCAGGGGGCTATTCTATATGGAGGGGGATGCAGGGGGCTATTCTATATGGGAGGGGGATGCAGGGGGGCTATTCTATATGGGGGGATGTACAGCAGGGGGTCTATTCTATATGGGGGATGTACAGCAGGGGGGCTATTCTATATGGGGGGGGATGTACAGCAGGGGGGCTATTCTATATGGGGGGGGGATGTATAGATGAGGATGTTGCTGGAGCATGAAGCCTAAAATGTCTGTCTGGCAGATCCCGTGGAGAGGAGTCATGGCCAGAGAAGCCTTCATGATGGCCGGAGCCAGATGGAGAAGAAAAGGAAAAGTGGACGTCTGGTCATGCAGAGAAGACGCCTACTGTGAGTGACAGGATGTAATTGCACTATAATCACTTATCAGGTCTGCAGAACCTTTATACAGCTGGGATCTACCTCAGTATCAGGGGTGTCAAACTCCGGCCCTCCAGGTGTTGCAAAACTACAATTCCCACCATGCTTTAGCTGAACAGGCATGATGGGATTTGTAGTTCTGTAACAGCTGGAGGGCCGGAGTGTGACATCTGTGTTCTATTGTCACTGTTCTGGGAGAATATTGGTCTTTATATAGTGGCTGTTATTTGGTGCCAGTATAGTGGTATTATCCAGTCACTGTATGCTGCAGGCAGTGGGCATGGTGTGATGGTATGGTGAGGGTATTATCCAGTCACCGTATGCTGAGGGTAGTGGGCATGGTGTGATGGTATAGTGGTATTATCCAGTCACTGTATGGTGAGAGTAGTGGGCATGGTGTGATGGTATTACTCGTATTATTGGTAATATTAGTGTTGGTATGGTGTGATGGTATAGTGGTATTATCCAGTCACCGTATGCTGAGGGTAGTGGGCATGGTGTGATGGTATAATGGTATTATCCAGTCACTGTATGGTGAGGGTAGTGGGCATGGTGTGATGGTATAGGGGTATTATCCAGTCACTGTATGGTGAGGGTAGTGGGCATGGTGTGATGGTTACATAGTTACATAGTTAATACGGTTGAAAAAAGACACATGTCCATCAACCAAGGAGGGGATGGATACAGGGAAGGGGGAGGGGTGATATGTTCTATACATATGCATCTATATAATTTTGGTCTAAGAACTTGTCTAGCCCTGTTTTGAAGCCTTCTACTGTTTTTGCTGTGACCAGATCCTGTGGTAGACTGTTCCACAGATTCACAGTTCTCATGGTAATAGTGGTATTATCCAGTCACTGTATGGTGAGGGTAGTGGGCATGGTGTGGTGGTATAGTGGTATTATCCAGTCACTGTATGGTGAGGGTAGTGGGCATGGTGTGGTGGTATAGTGGTATTATCCAGTCACCGTATGGTGAGGGTAGTGGGCATGGTGTGATGGTATAGTGGTATTATCCAGTCACTGTATGGTGAGAGTAGTGGGCATGGTGTGATGGTATTACTCGTATTATTGGTAATATTAGTGTTGTATATAGTGGATTGTATTCAGTCACAGTGTAGCGGTATTAGTCATTATGTGGTGATAATGGCAGTGCTCATGGTGTGGTGATATTATTTGTTACTTATATACTGGTAGTATTGGCAGTATTGGTGGGTTTGCTTAATAACAGTATGGCAGTAACGGGTACACTATGGTGATATTTGCTTACTGGTGTTATTAACTATGACACTGTTATCATCCACATAAAATTCTTACCTATGTTACCATTATATATCCTTCAATTTTTCATGGGGCCCTACTGATAGATAGATGGATAGATAGATATCCAGTAGGAAATGGCTATCTAGCAGCTTATTATGTAGCTTTGACTGCCATTATATGGTGTGCAAACATAGTCAGGATAAAAGGGATTTAAAAAATATAGTAACTTTTGTCCAAAAACAGCACCATCCTGTCCTCAGTGTATGGTTATTACAACTTGGCTCCATTCACTTCAATGGAACTGAGCTGCAATACCTCACACAAACTGAAGAAGAGTGTGGCGCTATTTCTGGAAGAAGGTGGCCATGTTTTTCTCCTATAAAGGGAATCTGTGAGGTCCGTACCAGGTCTAGGGCTGTAGATCTCAGCAGACAGATGTGAGCGAGATATCACATACAGGACCTTTAGTCCAGTGTAAACTTATATAATTGTCCTTTTCATTTCCAACTAAAGTTTCACAACAGCAGCAGCAGCACCCTATACGTCCATCAGTCAGAGCAGGAAGGGGCGGGGCAGAAGGTGCTGCTGTGGCTCCACCTCTGTGACACTTCAGCTGGTAATGAAAAGAACGATTATAGAGGTTTACACTGGACTAAAGATCCAGTCCCTGATCTGTACGCTGGGATCTACAGCTGTGTACCTGGTATAGACCCCACAGGTTTCCTTTAAGGGCACGTTCATACCTAATCCAATGCGGATTTGATGCTTCTGATTTAATCAGTTGAATGAGTGCATATATATGCCACATCAAATCCACAGCAGATCATGTTATAGCATTGTTTTTAGGTGCTGATGGTGGGGTTCACATGTTTAAGGGAGTAGTGGGGACATGGATAAATGAAGCAGAATTTGCTACAGCTCGTATTTTACACGGCTATCCATGATATATAGGGAAGGATATGGTATGTGGGCTGCTGGGGTTTGATTGCCAGGGCTGATTTTAAGTCCCAGTCCGGCCCTGGGCCTGTGTTCCCCTCCGGCTGTGTCTCCGAGTCTCATTCTAGAATTATCTGTGGATTATAATTATTTACAGGTAACCAGAAGCTCAGAGGAGCTGGAACTTGGAATTCTGACAAACGTTGTCACCATGGCAACCCCAGCATGGGCCCAGGAACAGCATGGAGTGTGCGGGGGTAGAGGTCAGCGCAGGACCACAGTTTCACTCGTTTTTTTTTCCTTCAGTGTTTTCTCCCGTCCTTTATTCGTCCTCTTCTATCCAGCTCTAAAAAAAATCAGAGTTTATTGGCTTTTTGGAAAGCTGGGTGACAACCAATATGGCCGCCACGCCTTGACTTACTTTGGTAAAGTATGTATAGGAGTTTGGTGCTATGTGGGCACAGTATGACTATCCAGGCTATGTTCACACTATGTAAAAACCATGGCCGTATTTCATACTAACTCATACATGTATTTCATACATACTAGTCGCGCAAACAACTTACGTTTGTATGAAATACGGCCGTGTTTTTTACGTAGTGTGAACCCGGCCCCAGAGCCAAAGTACAAAGAGGAGGTCCGCTTATAGACTGCTACTAATACCAGTCTGAGCGGAGCTCCTTCCCCATATGGATGAGGTGCCACGGTAGTAGAGCAGGGTCTGCTGGTACTAATAGTCCCACTCACCTGCGGGGGTCAACAGACAGATTTCCAGTACTTATCAGATGCTGTATGTCCTGCAGGAAGTGGTGTATTCTTTCCAGTCTGACACAGTGCTCTCTGCTGCCACCTCCGTCCATGTCAGGAATTGTCCAGAGCAGCAGCAAATCCCCATAGAAAACCTCTCCTGCTCTGGACAGAGGTGGCAGCAGAGAGCACTGTGTCAGAATGGAAAGAATACACCACTTCCTGCAGGACATACAGCAGCTGATAAGTACTGGAAAACTGGAGATTTTTTTTAAATAGAAGGAAATTCCAAATCTATATAATTTTCTGACACCAGTTGATTTGAAACTTTAAGAGGGGTTATCCAGGATTAGGACAACATAGATGCTCTCTTCCAATAACAGTGCCACACCTGTCCTCAGGCTGTGTGTGGTATTACAACTCAGCTCTATTTACTTCAATGGAATTGGGCTGAAATACCTCACACTACCTGAGGACAGATGTGGCGCTGTTTCCGGAAAAAAAACAGCTATCAAGGTTGTCCACCAGGGGTGGTGGTAGTGAGCAGAATATGTTGATATCTAAGTACAATTCAATATTACAGTGTAATCATCAAACCATAAGACATCTGCCATCCCAGTGTGTGGACTATATCAGGTGTGGACTATATCAGGTGTGGACTATATCAGGTGAAACATCTGACTTGGGATGGTCAGAATAATCAATAATAGCTTTAATAGTCTGAAATTTGTGTTGCCTCAATAACTTTACATTGCAGTTTTCCCAATGGCCACTAGATGTCACTATATGAGATTAGAATTAGAAGCAGCATCTCGCTTTACAACCTACAGTAAAGTTAAATATGATCATGGTTTGAGCCAAGATAAGCAGCTTTTACACATTGGTAATAATGGAAGATTAGACAGCAGTATTTAGGGGTGGGATAGAGCCCCACAGAGCTTAGAATTATGGACTCATCATAGCTTGTAGTTCTATGGTGTCAATGGTTATGTATCCGGACACAACCAGTCTGCAAGGCTCTCAGAGCATGCTGGGAGTAGTACATCCATCACAGCTATAATGGCGGGAAAGGGTTAATGAGTCAATTATAGTAAAGGCAACAGATGGAAACCTGGAGAAGGTTTTTTTTATGAGCAGAGAATGCAGTGTATTAGTGTGATGGTGGCGCAGCGTGTGTGATCCTGGGAGTTTATGGCTTGTTAAGTGTAATCAGCGCTCGCATAGAGGCAATCGCGGCCATGTGAGCTGTAATTAGATGATAACGTTTACATTACGCCCAGGGCAGGCAGAGGTGAGGAGGTAACCTGGAGTGCAGGCTGCACCGAGCCCGCCAAATCCAAGGAAGCCACCTCTGACTTACTGTGTGTGATTGAACCTCAGTACAAGTGCGACAAGTGAACACATCAGATTCTTAACCTCTCGCTCGCCTCTTTGTGGGCGATGGATTAAGGCCGACCCGTCACCCTGTACTCAGCCGAGGCGGCCATTTTGTCAGGTTGCCTTACTATGTATGGAACTGGAAACGTGTTGGCCTGCCAAGGAACCTGTCACATTGAAAATGCCCCTGCCGTCATGTTATAGAGCAGGGGGGGCTGAGCAAATTCATATAAAAAAAGAGTTCCAGGATAACTTATTAGTCATGTAAATCTATGCTCATTCTGGGATATTTCCAGCTATCTGTATATGAGTATGCATTTAGAGAGAAATGTCAATCACTAAGTAGGACCACCTACTTGACTACTGCTCTGGCGGTGTTCAAAATTCCAGGATACTTCTTATTCATCGAAATGTCTGCTCATTCTGGGCTAAGTAGTGACGTGGGAGGTCCTAACTAGTAATTTCCAGCTATCTGTATGCAAGTATACATATAGACAGAATTGTCAATCACTAAGTAGGACCACCCATTTGACTACTGATCTGGGGGTGTTCAGCTCTCTTTATATGGATACCTGTATACAGATAGCTGGCAATTACTAGTTAGCACCTAACATGTGACTACTTAGAGATTTAGATGAATAACAAGTATCCTGGAATTTTTAACACCTCCAGAGCAGTAGTCAAGAGGGCGGTCCTACTTAGTGATTGGCAGATCTCTCTATTTGTGCACTTGTATACAGATAGTTACTAGTCAGGAGCTCCAACGTGTAAATCTCTGCTCACTGTGAGCTAAGTAGTCAAGTGGGAGGTCCTACAGCTCTCTCTATTTGTGCACTTGTATACAGATAGCTGTCAGTTACTAGTCAAGACCTCCCACGTGTAAATATCTGCTCATTTTGAGCTAAATAGTTAAGTGGGAGGTCCTACTCAGTGATTGTCAGCTCTCTCTTAATGCACATTTTCACACAGATAGCTGTCAGTTACTATTCAGGAACTCTCACATGTAAGTCTCTGCTAATTTTAAGTAGTCAAGTGGGTGGTCCTACTCAGTGATTGACAGCTCTCTCTTTATCCACATTTATATGAGATAGCTGTCAATCCCTTATTAGGACTGCCGACTTGACTATTTATGGCAGTATGACCAGTAGTCAAGGGGAAGGTCCCAACTAGATATCTGTGTACAAGTGTGTATATAAAGAAAAAACTTTAGAACCACCCACTTGACTACTGCATATATATATATATATATCAGTAAGTTGGAACCAGTGATGGGACCTATTTCTTAGAATACTTGATGTCATAATCTTGGGATAACCCTTGTGTAGGGGGAGTCCACCTGGGCCATGTCTGTCCTGCCCATCAAGATCTCTGCCCTGGGTGGAGTGTTTTGACATAACGCCCTATGCCCGGGCCAAGGTGCTTCCATTTATGCCTGAGGTTGGCGGACCCAATGGGTTCTTGGAGAATCCATGCCACACCGAAATATGTCCTACAGGAGCCGTTCCTCGACTGTTTTGGGTCATCTGATGTGTCTTTGGATAACGTTTGTGTAGACATTCCGTAGTTTGTATGTAAATCCTTCCGGGATTGTCCTGACTATTCAAGAGACTGTGATTTGCAGAGAGTTGACTATACATAGTGTGAGACTGTGGCCAGAACAAGGGGACAGGAACCCAAGAGTTGAACGTATAACAGAACCTGCAGCCACCTGGGGGACAGCGTCTACCACAACCCACCCCAACCCTTCCATCGATCTGGAGACATAAGTGATAATCGGTGATGCGGAGAACCATTATCTAGATTGCTCCTTGGAGGAAACCGGAGAAAGACAAGATGTAAACGGGGGCCGTAGAATAGACTTTTCAGGCTAGAATTAGCTAATCAATCGTCTCCCTTATTTTTCCCGAGAAGACAAATGATGGATGTTAAATCCCAGCTCAGGATAATACTCGCTAACACAACTGAGAAAACACTGAAATGGACTCAAGCGACTTATTATGGATTTGCTAATAAGACCAGCAAAGTTTCAGCAAGCGAATTGAGAGCGAGAGAAAAAAAAAATCAATACTATTCTTAAACTAAGAAGTAGAGAAGGCAATCTTACAATAAAATACACGACACCTTCACCACCTTCTAATGTAGCTCCGCAATTACCCTCTTCTACCACTAGGGCGACTCTCACGCGTCATCCTCCAGCCAACAACGAAGCCAATGACCTCTTATTAGATGGGGTGACTCATTAGGAAATTGAGGCTACCAAAAAAATCTCAAAAATAGAAAGGGCCCTGGTTCAGATGGACTGTCGGCCACTACGAGAAACTTTCCCAACAATAACAGTCCTATCAAACCCTATGGAAACCAATTACTCCAAGGGGTACAAATGACACTTATCTCTTTCATGGTTTCTCAACAGGCCACCCATCACTTGTCCCGGACTGTTTAACGTGTGGCCGCAAACTGCTCCTAACCCTATTTAGGGGCCCTAATGTTTTCGCTTTGGTGGACTCAGAGAGGTCTACTCACATAATACCTCAATTCTCCATTACTTACGTGCCAGTGGCCAGAGAGATGGAGCCACCTTCTCACATCAAACTGTTTATTCAGAGCTGTGAATCTGTGGTCTCCATGGATGGGGCTTGTATCTCTAGTACTTCTCACAGATAATCAATTGAGATCTGGGAAATATGGAAGTGGATCATTTTTGTCATGTTCACATCCACCTGATGCCAAGGACACAAGGTCTCCAGCAGAACATTGTCCATCACCCTGCCCCCGCCATCTTGTCTTCTTCCCATAGTCCATCCTGGTGGCATCTTCTTCCCAGGTAAGTGATGCACATGACGTAGAGCGTGACCCTACATGCCTAGACTAGATGCCTTCTTCTGTTGCTCCATCCTCCAGTCTTGATGCTCATGTGGACACTTTCAGGAGTTTGCATGGGCGCCCTAAACAAGCTGTGATATGTCCTGTGTGATCTGACTCTGATCTTTCTATCATAGCAAGTACTTTTCCAGTTTACTATATGGCAACTCTTCTCTGGGATTGGACCAGATGGACTAGCCTACTATTTAGCCTTGAGCCCCCTGACTCTCTTCCTGGTCACAGGTTGTCCTTTCTTGGACACTTTTGGTTGGTACTAACCACTACACAATGGGAACACCACACAAGACCGGCCGTTCTGGAGATGATCGGACCCAATTGCCACCGTTTGGTCCTCATCACAGATCCTTATAGTTGCCCATGTGTCCATGTGTACCACAGTGTGTCACAGATCCCGAACTAGCACCAGAGTGGGCTACAGCCCTCAACTCAATGTCTCAGTGAGCCACAGACCCTAGAGCAGTGCCGACCACCTCCCCTTCCCTCCTTACAGAAGCCATTGTCACCAGTTCCATGTAATTCACCACTCCGGTGGTTGTCATATTACAGACAATATATATAAACACTCTCTATACTTAACTTCATGCTATCCGCTGCATTATAATTTTGCACCCCTGTAGAACAGAATGGCATTATTATTTTCTCGTCCCCTACCGCAGAGCGCGGTATTGTGGCCGTTATAGGTAAATTACAGTCATACGCTTGGCTAATGGAACACACGTCTAATTTCTAAATTACACCTTTATGGAAAAAATAATTTAACCCTTGTCGTGAAAAAAAATAGAAACTTTATCATTTATTGCAATTTTTTTTTTTTCTGAAAAAACAATAAAACTCTCTTGGCGCAAGGGCCGGGGGAGGGGGGTTGGCGGAGGACCTGGCATTATAATTGGGCACCGTGACTTGTAAAAAGTTTTTGAAGCCTTTGGACCGTCCATCTGTCGAGGCCTCCTTGGAACGTTGGAGCATGTTGGACACAGCCTGACAGCTTGTCGGTGCCACAACTGGGAGCTGTGGGAAGGCGGCGAGAGCTTTGGTGCATATGCTGCCATCTGCTCGGTGGACGCGGTCAGGGAACAATGGCCTTTACTTGTTGACATTATTATCAGTCATTAAAACTGTGATTACACGAGAGGAGGCGAGTGCTGGGCCTGAGGGTCTCGCCTCTTCACTGCTTCTTATTGAAGGGCCCAATGGGACTCAGTAAATGGGTGAACCATGTAGTCTCTCCGGACGATGGTGCCTCACCCTAAATAAGTTGGACAAGTGCTCGGTGGGTCCATTTAATTACAATAGAACAATAGGACCACCTAGGTGGCTTAAAGAATGGCCCTATATTTCCCACTTTCAGATGTATAGAATAAGAATAACACCCTCTAGAAGGTTGTGTCTGGTATTGTAGCTTGCTTCCGTTCACTTCAATAGAACGGCCCATAGGGGTCCACCCTATAAGTCTCACGCAGGGCATCAACAGGGATGGTTTCATAGAAGAGTAGACATTGGGCAAGCTGCGGAGCACAGGAGAGAAGACCAGGAGAAGGGAGTGGTAAGGTATCAGGTGTTTGGGCAAGGGCTGCATGGACATCGCTAACGATGTCCATGCAGCCCTTATTGCCTGATTATCGGGCCATCTAATAGGTCCAGTAAACGATCGGGCTGTAGTCGGCCAGTGTAATAGCAGTTGATCATTGCTTCTCGGCTCAGGTATTGTTGGTTAGAAGGAGTTTCCTATCAGTTGGCCTCTCTTTAACCCATTACCGACCCACGGCACTGCCAAAGAGGACTTCCTTCTGTTTTATTACTCTGCTAGCACAATACTTTCAATCCAATCACAGAAGGAGTATTAGTATTAAAGGAGTTCTCTACATTGGGTGACAGCTCCTTGTTATAAGCATCACCTGACAAGAAGGTTTGCTGGGATCCCCAGTGATCAGATGTAAGTTTTTGATTTCCCTGCAGTGCCTCCACAGGAGAAAGGCGGTATTACCTGGTTTACATTAAAGGGAATCTGGGACCCCCTCACCGTTCACCAAGCTGGTGGCGCCAATAGATATCATTGAAAGCATTCAGAACATCACTTTGTTGTCTGTTTTTATTTTAATTTACAAAAACCCTTTGTTTGGGCTGTGAATGGTGTCAAAGAGGCGGGGCCTATAATTCTCTGGGCACTAGAATCGCTGCACCTCAGTGTACTGAATGCAGAGTGTACATGGCTGATTATTCAAGGGGTGGGTATACAGCAGGGTGAGACGTAACGGCACTAGGGCACAGAGAATAATAGGCCCCGCCACATTGACACCATTCAGAGCCCAAATAAAGTTTTTTTTTTTAAATTGAAACTAGCACAGACAGAGGAAACAAATATATGTTCGGAATGCTTTCATTCAGATCCATCCAGCAGTGCCACCAGCTTGGTAGGTGGTCTGAGGGTCACAGATTCACTTTAATAACAGTGGTCTGTCTATTGTAGGAGTGGGAGTCGTCCTTCATAGCCAATACCCTCTAATAAGTATATATGGGGGAGATTTATGAAACCCTAAAGTAGGCCTAGCTCAGTTGCCCCTAGCAACCAATCAGATTCCACCTTTCATTCCTCACAGACTCTTTGGAAAATGAGAGGTGGAATCTGATTGGTTGCTAGGGGCAACTGAGCTAGTTTCACTCTACATAGATAAATCCCCTATGATTTTTTTTTAGGTGTACAATCCCTTTGAATGAATTAAAAAAAAAATATATAGAAAAACATGGCTGTTCTCTTCCAGAAATAGCGCCACTCAGGTCTGTGGACCGTGTCTAGTATTAAAGCTTAACCTCCTTCACGTGACACATCCCACGGCCATGACTGCCATACTTTTTCTGCCATGTTGTTTTTAAACTCAAGAACCCCTTTAAGTTATATAAATTCCCTTGTTAATTCCTGTCTGAATTTTAACAAATGTTCCTCATTGATTTTGAAGCAGAAAAAAAACAAACCCATGACTCATCACCTAATTAGAGGCCTGATATCAATGACCCTCTCAGGCACCCGTCATTATTATGTAATCATCATCGCTCTGATTTTAATGGTCCAATCAGTGATTGACGACTCCGGGCTGTTCAGTAGATAAAGTAATTGAGAGCGCAGAACTCATTAACCCCTTAATAGCTGGTGTTACATCTTTTGCCAAGTCCTGATCATCTGTCAGTATAAATATACGTCCTCTATACCTATAGCTACATGTTTGTTGTTGATTTCTGGGACTCTTAAAGGGGAACTCTGGAGATATATGGATTTGTAATTTACTTCTATTTAAAAAAAAAAATCTCCAGTCTTCCAGTACTTATCAGCTGCTGTATGTCCTGCAGGAAGCGGTGTATTCTGTCCAGTCTGACAAAGTGCCCTCTGCTGCCCCCTCTGTCCATGTCAGGAACTGTCCAGAGCAGCAGCAAATCCCCATAGAAAACCTCTCCTGCTCTGGACCAGTTCCTGACATGGACAGAGGTGGCAGCAGAGAGCACTGTGTCAGACTGGAAAGAGTAAAATACTTCACGCAACACATACAGCAGCTGATAAGTACTGGAAGACTGAATATTTTCAAATAAAAGTAAATTACAAATCTATATAACTTTCTGACACCAGTTGATTTAAAATAAAATAAAGTAAAAAATATCCTTTTAACAACCATGCAAGTCTATATTCAAGATAAACTAGGAATGCCAAGAATAGACAGTCCCTTTAACTCTCCATTGATGATCCATTACTTCTGATTTCCAGTTTCTTAAAGGGACGCTTCAGAGATTTTCTTTTCTTTTTTTTTTTTTAAATTAAAAATCAACTGCTGTCAAACAATTATACAGATTTGTAAATTACTTCTATTAAAAAATTCTCTAGTGTTCCAGTACTTATCAGCTGCTGTATGTCCTGCATGAAGCAGTGTATTCTCTCCAGTCTGACACAGTGCTCTCTGCTGCCACCTCTGTACATGTCAGGAACTGTCCAGAGCAGCAGCAAATCCCCATAGAAAACCTCTCCTGCTCTGGACAGTTCCTGACATGGACAGAGGTGGCAGCAAAGAACACTGTGTAAGACTGGAGAGAATAGGGGCATACAGCAGCTTGTAAGTACTGGAAGACAGGAGATTTTTTTTTAAAATTTATTTATTTTTTATCCAGAGTTCCCCTTTAACCATCTGTCTCCTCAGGGGCGGGGCGTAGGTTGATGACAAGAAAGGGGAAATAAAGGGGAAATATAAGAAGGTTCAATAGTTGATCTTCCCCTTTAAGAATCAATAAAGGCAGAAGGCACCAGTCGTTCGGCAGTTTTCGCACCTCAGAGAGAAGCATTTTTCTCTATTTTTCTAAAAATCCCACTTGGTGTGAAATATTCATGGTGTTTATGTAGGTCGAGATGTGTCAGTGCGGCAGCGCGAGACGTGTGAGAATAAAACAAGCCGATTCTTCTTTTCTGGAGCAGAGAAAACACAGAGGGAATAGGTGAGAATATCAATGGAACATCAGTAACATGTGGCCCCGCACTAAGATCTGCGCCCATCCTCTCTCGCTTTAATCTCTCCGACGGGTTTTGAATTTTTTTTCGCTTGTAGGTTTTGCTGATAGGTTGTGTGGTTGCCCGCACCATCTGTCTGTGAACTCACAGAGAAGAAGGAGAAGCAGCGATCCCCCACCACACCCCACGGATATTCCGCATGGAAAAAAGAAAGAGGCGAGACGTGAATCTGAGGAACGATGAAGAAACTTTTGACAAGTTGAGAAAAACAAATTCTTTTATATCATTAGTCATCGGGAGCCGGAGACGCTGGAAGGAGTTATTGTGTGGAGTCTTATCCACAGAAGGAGAAGCGGCTCTGGTGCCATGTTCTGGGGGTCACTTATCCTGCTAGCCAATGGCTGTGCCCCTTTTAGAAGCCTCAAAGCGTGATAAGGGATTAATAAGCCCTAGACGTCGCCAGAAGGAGAGGAGACTCTTCACCCTAACCCCCCCCCCCCCCCATCCCAGACTATTCATCATGCCCCCTCATCCCAGACTGGTCACCCTGACCCCCCCCATCCCAGACTGGTCACCCTGACCCCCCCATCCCAGACTGGTCACCCTGACCCCCCCCATCCCAGACTGGTCACCCTGACCCCCCCATCCCAGACTGGTCACCCTGACCCCCCCCCCATCCCAGACTGGTCACCCTGACCCCCCCATCCCAGACTGGTCACCCTGACCCCCCCCATCCCAGACTGGTCACCCTGACCCCCCCATCCCAGACTGGTCACCCTGCCCCCCGTCCTAGACTGGTCACCCTGCTCCCATCCCAGACTGGTCACCCTGACCCCCCCCATCCCAGACTGGTCACCCTGCCCCCCCATCCCAGACTGGTCACCCTGCCCCCATCCCAGACTGGTCACCCTGCCCCCCCATCCTAGACTGGTCACCCTGCCCCCATCCCAGACTGGTCACCCTGCCCCCATCCCAGACTGGTCATCCTGCCCCCCCCCCCCCCCCATCCAAACTAGTCATCCTGTCCCCCATCCCAGACTGGTCATCCTGCCTCCCCCTATCCCAGACTGGTCATCTGCCCCCATCCCAGACTGGTCATCCTGCCACCCATCACTGTAGACTGGTCATCCAGCCCCCCATCACAGTAGACTGTTCATCCTGTCCTCATCATTGTAGACTGGTCATCCTTCCCCCACAACCATAGACTGGCTATCCTGCCCCTACCACCTCAGACTGGTAATCCTGTCCCCCCCCCCTTTCCAGACTGGTTATCCAGCCCCCCATCCCAGACTGGTCATCCTGCCCCCCCCACATTCCAGACTGGTTATACTGCCCCCCCCCTCCATCCCAGACTGGTCATCCTGCCCCCCCCACATTCCAGACTGGTTATACTGCCCCCCCCCTCCATCCCAGACTGGTCATCCTGCCCCCCCCCACATTCCAGACTGGTTATACTGCCCCCCCCCTCCATCCCAGACTGGTCATCCTGCCCCCCCCCATTCCAGAGCGAGACTGTTACCATTTACTGACAGCAAGCAGAGATATTGTACAGAGTGACAATTATATATTATACAGAGGCCTGGCTTGTCATTATTCGATGTTAAAGCATGATATGAATGTCACTCGAGGGTCTTACGCCGCACACATAGGGCCAAGTCCTTCCTGACCTGAGGGGCTCCATGGTGTAAAGCAGAAAGCACAGACAATGGCAGGCAATAAATTAAAATCTCCCGGAGATGGAAATCTCTTATAACTATTGTTTTCCTCAAAAAAAAAAAGAAAAAAAAAAAAAAAAAGAAAAATTGATGGCTTGTAATAAAAAATGAGAAATGAGGCTGTTTATCAGCACGTTCCTTATCTGTCCATAATTTACGGCAGTGTGGCGTTACGAACGGGACCGGCAGAACCGCCGGGCGATTGCGGGCGAAATCAATTTCATTCCCATGTTTTATTATTTATAGGCGCCGTAGTTCAGGAACCCGACTAATAATTCACAATGTAACCTCGCTCCCGTCAAATCGAATCTGGATCTCGCCGAAGAATGAAAGACGTTTCAAGATGGGTTTTTTTTAAAGTAGATTAAATTGGATTTTGGATTATTTCTTTGCGTTTTATGTTGCGTTGTTTTGGAGCGTTTTTTTTTTTTTTTTTTGTATTTGTTTAACCCGCTGATGTTTTACTATCAGATAATACAGAATCAGAAAATTGACAGTTGAGACAGCTCCTCCCTCCTTCCTCTCACTGTACAGCAATGTCTATGCATGTTACAGAGCATGCTCACTACATATTCCTGTAGAAATAGGGATGGCAACATTGACAGTTGATGATGGAGACAGCTCCTCCCTCCTCCCTCTCACTGTACAGCAATGTCTATACATGTTACAGAGCATGCTCACTACATATTCCTGTAGAAATAGGGATGGCAACATTGACAGTTGATGATGGAGACAGCTCCTCCCTCCCTCTGCTCACTAAATATTCCCTTAGAAATAGAGACTCTACAAGATAACACAGGATGGGAACATTGACAGTTGATGATGGAGACAGCTCCTCCCTCTCACTGTACAGCAATTCCTATATATGTTACAGAGCATGCTCACTACATATTCCCATAAAAACTGGGACTGTATGAGATAACACAGGATCAGAACATTGACAGTTGATGATAGAGACAGCTCCTCCCTCCTCCCTCTAACTGTACAGTAATGTCTATGCATGTTACAGAGCATGCTCACTACAAATTCCAATAGAAATAGGAACTCTATCATCACATAATACGTTATCAGAACATTGACAGTTGATGATGGAAACAGCTCCTCCCTCCTCACTCTCACTGTACAGCAATGTCTATGCATGTTAAAGAGCATGCTCAGTACATATTCCCATAAAAACAGGGACTGTATGAGATAACACAGGGTCAACATTGACAGGTGATGATGGAGACAGCTCCCCCTCCCTTTCACTGTACAGCGATCTCTATACAGTACATGTAACAGAGCATGCTCACTACATATGGAGCCAGCTTCTCCTCCCTCTTACTACATATTCTTATAGACATAGGGACTCTATAATCAGATAACACATGATAAGTGATGGAGACCGCAAATCCTCCCTCCTTTCTCTCCCTGCATATGTTACGGAGCATGCTCACTACTCATTCCCATAGAGATTGGAAATCTATAACACAGCATTGACAGCTCCTTCTCCCTCTTACTATACATTCCCATAGAAAAAGGAAATGTATCTTCTGATAAAACATCAAACTATTGACAATATGTTATGGAGACATCATATTCCCACGCCTTTCTCTCACTGCACATGTCACAGAGCATGCTCACAACACACTCTCATAGAAGCTGGGAATCTATCATCCATCCAATAAAACAGCATCCCAACATTGACAATTGGTTATGGAAAGAGCTCCTCTTCCCTCACACTACCCATTCCCATAGAAATAGGTAATCTATCATTAGGTAATACATGGTCACACCATTGACAAAAGGTAATAAAAAAAAAAACACCTTTCTTCCTTTCTATTTATCACTACATGTCACAGAGCATGCTCACAACATAGTTCTATAGAAATAGGGAATCAGTCAGATGACACAGGATCACACCATTGACATTTAGAAAATGGAGAAAGCATCTTCTTCCACCTTTCTCTCTGCACATGTCACAGAGCATGCTCACTACACTTTTACATAGAAATAATTAGAAAGATTAAGTCACTGACAATCAATGATAGAGACAGCTCCTCCTTCCTTCTCTCCTCATTGATCTCTATACAAGTTACAGAGCATGCTCACCACACATGTCACAGAGCATGCCCAGTATACATTTCTGTGGTAATAAGAAATCTATTATCAGATAACACAGAAACAAAGACAGCTCCTTCTCCCTTCAACTGCTACACATATCACAGAGCATGCTCCCTGCATATTCCCATAAAAATAAGGATGTATATTCCGATATTACAGGGTTTCCCCATGGAGGCAGTGTTTCTCCTTTTCAATACATAGTGACCTCTACACATCAAAGAGCACGTCCAATATATGTCACAGAGCACGCTCCTTACATATTCCCATAAAAATTGTGAAAAATCAACACAAGATCGCCCCATAGACAATTGTTCATGGAGACCTCTTCCTTCTCACTATATAGTGACCTTTACACTCTATCCTCAGAGCAAGAGTGACCTCTATCACAGAGCATGCTCACTAAACAATAGTGATGAGCGAATACTGTTTGATCGAATAGATATTCGATCGAATAGTGAGATATTCAAATATTCGATATTCGAACGAATATCCCACGAATATTCGATAAATATTCGATAAGCGTTCAAATCCCCCAGCTTTCGGTTTTACCCTCCAAATGGTCAAATAGATGTTTTTCACTAGTCGAATACTTGTTCCCATTGACTTTAATGGGATCGAATATTCGATCGAATATTCGCGGGATATTCTAATATGAATAATGAATATTCGAATATCTCACTATTCGCTCATCACTACTAAACAAGTGTCTGCTACATAGAAAATTTCTAAAACAGCATGGCCCCCCTCCATGTGTTTTTCTTGGCTGCAGATGCACAGTTGGCCACTAGGGGCAGAAAAGATTTATTTGCATATCTCCACCCAGTTTTCCAGAATAAACATAAACTTGTCTAGTTAAGTGGATATGTTCTAGAATGGAGCAAGTTAATATGTTTTTCTATAAGGAGACGTTAGAGTATGTCACATTTATTAAGAATGAGGACATTTCATCCATTTACCCCTCCTCTCCCTAACCTTACCAGCTTGTACATTATGCAAAAACCAATAAAAAGTTTAATTGTTTTTTTATTTGTTTTTTTACCCCCTGGTAAACCCCTATACAAGCCATGATTTACAACTGCTTGCCAAAGGTCTCTACTTATCAGGCGGCTCTATTACACCTAATGATCACTGTCAGGCACTATCTCTATTAATATAATTGGTGCGCCTTATCTGTAGTGCATTAATATGTATCTGCGGTACAGATGGAGGCGGGGGGTATGTGTGTCACATCATCCAGGCTCATTTAAAGTAGAATCGATGCGATAAGGAAATGAGCACATCTGAGCTGACGCCCGTCTCCATGTATCCTAGCAGCGGCATAGCCCTCCATACACTGCAGCATCTGAATCGATGCACAGGCTTCCAGTAATTCAATTTCTGTTGGAACTGCGTATACATTGTAATAGCCAAACAATATACAGATATATTGTGTATTAACGTTGAGGTAGAGTTGAAGCAAAAAAATAAAAAATAAAGTCCCCCTCCCCCCAACCTGGTGCATGTGTAGTGTCCCACTATGTGTTTTTTCTTATTTCATACACCTAGGTAAGAGTGTCTCTATACGGTGCCACAGTAAGCTGCTGTACCTTACACCAACCACTAGGTGTCACACTCCCCCACAGCACAGCTGCAGTCAAAACCAGTTTGAGCTACACACACCTCTCTCTCTATAGTCTGCACTTCTCTTTAGTTTAGTTAGTTAGCTAGTTAGGGGCAGGACGTGTATAGCCTGTTCTCCTGGACTAGTAACTCAGCCATCATGAGTTGCTATACTTGAGACAAGGGAGCAACCCCCCTTGCCTACGCCGTGGATTTATTTAAACTCAGAACAGTTAACCACCTAAAGAAAGGAGAGGAACATTAAGGTTGTACCGCAGTAGAGCTCAGTGCAAGTTAGACGCTCTCTACTGACTTACCGCAGTAGAGCACAGTGCAGGTTAGCTGCTCTCTACTGACTTACCACAGTAGAGCTCAGTAAAAGTTAGCCACTCTCTACTCACTTACTCCAGTAGAGCACAGTGCAAGTTAGCCACGCTCTACTGACTTACTGCAGTAGAGCACAGTGCAAGTTAGCCATTCTCTACTGACTTACTGCAGTAGAGAACAGTGCAGGTTAGCTGCTCTCTACTGACTTACTGCAGTAGAGAACAGTGCAGGTTAGCTGCTCTCTACTGACTTACTGCAGTAGAGCACAGTGCAAGTTAGCCACTCTCTACTGACTTTGTGCAGTGCAGCACAGTGCAAGATTGCCACTCTCTACTGACTTACTGCAGTAGAGCACAGTGCAGGTTAGCTGCTCTCTACTGAGTTATCACAGTAGAGCACAGTGCAGGTTAGTTGCTCTCTACTGACTTCCACTCAGCTATGTAGGAAGGGTACTACTAGTTAGCTCCACCCAGTGACAAAGACCGGGGACTCGTGCTACCCATTAGGACAGAAACCCGACACTGAGGGGCAGAAAGCGGCCAGATGAGATAACTGAGACTCATCTATACGTGAGTACGAGGACTCTCTTCAAGATACTATTTAGACACTTCACCACATCCCAACAGAGTACTCACTAAATTAGGCAAGGGGCCCTCCAATCCAATCCCTGACACCTACTATTGTTGTATTCTTCTATTAATTCACCTTCTGTCCATTCCTATTGCTATTGTTTATTTTGGCACTAAGTACCTGAGCATTGTTCGCTACGATTATTGCATTGGAGATACCTTTTCCAAGTAAAGTTGGACGTTATTTAAAGTGTGACTCTATCTGTGTTTAGGAACTGTCCAGAGCAGAAGAAGATCCCCCATAGAAAACCTCTCCTGCTCTTGACAGTTCCTGACATGGAAAGAGGTGGCAGCAGAGAGCACTGTGTCAGACTGGAAAGAATACACCACTTCCTGCAGGACATACAGCAGCTGATAAGTACTGGAAGACTGGAAATTTTAAAATGTGAATTACAAGTGAATTACAAATCTGTATAACTCTGAAACCAGTTGAGATATATATATATATATATATATATATATATAAAAAAAATCGCCAGAGTACCCCTTTAAGTGATCTAAACTTTAATAGTCTGCACAAGGTCAGGTGGAAGACGCTACAGTCAGTACAATATGGAGTCTTCACATTAATGAAAGCCTAGCCGCCCCATACATATTCATGACCACCTCACATGTATTATTTAAGCATCATGTCAATAACATGCTGACAATTAAAGGGATTCTAGATTCATGAAGACTCCCAGGGTCTATCTACAGGACGAGACGACCGGAATTAGATAGCAACGTTCTTTCTAAGAAGTCTGGAATGGATCATTTATCTTAGACTACTCACTGGACTTTGGCACCGAAGGGCGACATGGTGGCTCAGGGGTTAGCATTGATGCTTGCAGTAAGAGGGTCAGACTGAAAAGAATACACCACTTCCTGCAGGACATACAGCAACTGATAAGTACTGGAAGACTCTAGGTTTTTTTAATAAGATTTTTTCATAAAGAATGAAATTACAAATCTGAATGACTTTCTGACACCAATTGATTGGAAAGAAATTATTTTTCACCGGAGTACCCTTTTAAAGTTTGATCCAACAACCACACTGTATCCAGGAACATACGCAGTAGGACACTGCATGAGGCACAAACTGAAATTATAGACCTACACTGCACTCAGCAGTGTATACAATAAGGGCTGCCAAGCTGGTTGCCTTGAAAGCAGTTCAGTGCTACATCTCATGTGACCATGTTCTATATGTTCATTTATAAAGGTGACAGCCCAATCGGTTAATAATAAAATAAAGGGGAAAGAATGGGGTAAAAAAAAAAAAGCCAAGGAGTGGCTAAAGCCCCCTTCACACTCCAGGATTTTTAATCTGGAGAGATTTCCTGACCCATAGGGTTCTATTGGGCATGGACACCTTTCAGGATTTTTCCTGAAGGGTGTCCATGCTGGAAAATAGCTTTGGAAGCTATAATTGTCTGAAATTCCAGCACAGATGCTTCATAGAACCCTATGGGGGCATCCAGAATTTTGGACAATTACAGATGCACTGCATGTTAGCCCGGCCCATTACCAGCCTCAGGGCAAGTGCCTCCAGGTGCTGACACTGGGCTTTAACTGTATGTGCTCCTATTAGGAGCGCATACAGTTGAATGCGGCCCCGTTTTTGACAGGGCTGGAAGCCATTGGCTCCCAGCCCTGTCAACCACTCTTCTGGCCGGGAGCACCGCTGCAGCCGTGCAGCAGGTGAGTATGTGTTTTTTTTCCAACTCCATTTTTACAATTGGGAAACACTGATGGTTTCCTGAAGCCTCCTGATCAGCGTGAAGGGGAACTAAGTTGGAAATAGGGACCTGGTTGTCCAGATCAGAGATCAGTAGAGACCTAAAATTCTGGGCCTAGAAACAAAGCGCCTCGGTCTATGGCAGTATTTTCCCCAGGTAGATTGTATCTGTCCATAGGATTTCTGCTCCTCACCACCCCCAGCTCTGCCGGCCACGCCTGGGGATTTATGGCGATCATTTGGTTAATGAGGTTATCACCGTAATGAGCCGCTATGAAAATCTATTTTCCATGAGATAAAGCGGAGTTTGCTGATCCTCCATCAGCTCACGCCACCCGCAGCTAATCACCAGCATCACTTCACACAGTAAACTTTTCACCTCCGACTTTCTAACCCTGCACATTTTTTTTTCCCTATCTGTGAATTTATTGATTCTAAGATAAACATTTCTCATGATGAAGTCCGACACCAGCTACTAAAGTGTTTGTTACTACGACCGACCGAGGCGGATTGTTCCCAACCTCCTCCGAACACAAGGGAGAGACAACTACTGTGTAACTAACACTGCAAGATTATTCTACTTATACATGTCTGACATACAGAAAGAGACTTATTAGATTAAATATAGTCAAGAATATAACTACTATAATACTGCTCCTATATACAGGAATATAACTACTATAATACTGCCCCCTATATACAAGAATATAACTACTATAATACTGACCCTTATATACAGGAAAATAACTACTATAATACTGCTCCCTATATACAGGAATATACTATAATACTGCTCCCTATATACAGGAATATAACTACTGTAATACTACTCCTATATACAAGAATATAACTACTATAATACTGCCTCCTATATACAGGAATATAACTACTATAATACTGCCCCCTATATACAGGAATATACTACTATAATACTGCTCCTATATACAGGAATATAACTACTATAATACTGCTCCTATATACAGGGATATAACTACTATAATACTGCCTCCTATGTACAGGAATATAACTACTATAATACTGACCCTTATATACAGGAAAATAACTACTATAATACTGGTCCTATATACAGGAATATAACTACTATAATACTGCTCCTATATACAGGAATATAACTACTATAATACTGCTCCTATATACAGGAATATAACTACTATAATACTGCTCCTATATACAAGAATATAACTACTATAATACTGCTACCTATATACAAGAATATAAATACTATAATACTGCTCCCTATATACAGGAATATAACTACTATAATATTGCTCCCATATACAAGAATATAACTACTATAATACTGCCCCTTATATACAGGAATATAACTACTATAATACTGCCCCCTATATACAAGAATATAACTACTATAATACTGCCCCTATATACAGGAATATACCTACTATAATACTGACCCTTATATACAGGAATATAACTACTATAATACTGCCCCTATGTACAGGGAAATAACTACTATAATACTGCCTCCTATATACAGGAATATAACTGCTATATTACTGTCTGCAGTGTATTGTTGTATATATCACAATGTGATTCCTGTGTACGGATCTGCAGACTCTTATGCTGATCCCTCCGGCTGCTGAGAGCGGTATAATAATCTGAAGGCGGTAAGAAGTAATTGAAGGTAAGTATTGCGCTGAGCAGAGAGAGCTGGCGCTGTATACAAGCTGTCTGTATTGTTGTGGAGGGAGCGGAGCCCCAACCTTTCATACGGTGTAATTGTTCCCGTTCCCGGCACTTCATCCAGCTGGTTGACTCTTCCTGGAGAAGCACGAGAGCAGACGCTTTGTTCTGGAGAAACGAGGACAGAGACGCGGCCGGCTGGAGAGAAACGAAATGTCACAGAGTTTGGCAACTGCTATTCAGCCCGGAATCAAACAATGAGCAGAGTTTATTGTTTCTCCAGAAGCGGCGGTATAATGGCGCCGTCAAGTGAGGTTGCCACCCTGTCATTCATAGAGCGGAGAGACCATACAAGTCACTGAGCCGCTCTGAAAGTCTTATAATGCGCAAGATGGATGTGTTTAAAGGGGAACTCCGGAATAAAAAAATTCAGTTTTTTTTTTCTTCAAATCAACTGGTGTCAGAAAGTTATACAGATTTGTAATTTACTTCTATTAAAAGATCTCCAATCTCACAGTACTTATCAGCTGTTGTATGTCCTGCAGAAAGTGTATTGTGTATTTGTTCCAGTCGGACACAGTGCTCTCTGCTGCCACCTCTGTCCATGTCAGGAACTGTCCAGAGCAGCAGCAAATCCCCATAGAAAACCTCTCCTGCTCTGGACAGTTCCTGACATGGACAGAGGTGGCAGCAGAGAGCACTGTGTCAGAATGGAACGAATACACCACCTCCTGCAGGACATACAGCAGCTGATAAGTACTGGAGGACTGGAGATTTTAAGATAGAAGTAAATTAATAATCTATATAACTTTGTGACACCAGTTGATTTAAAAACAAGTTTTTTTTTTCTACGCCATACCCCTTTAAGGACAATCCATTCTTTACAGATATCAACATAAGGGTTTCCTATTGAAGTACATGAGGAATTTGCCATAGAATAACAGCTGTAATTAAGTACAGGCATAAAAATATTGAACGTAATGAAAATTTGCCATTTTCCAATTGTTCACACCTGGTTTTATTTAGATGGCCGTAAAAAGTAAAAAAAAACGGTCGTATACCTATCAGATCAGTTACAAAAATGAATTGTTCTTCCAAAAAGTTAAATCACTGGAGGAAAATTTAAAAACTCAAAAAATAAGGCAAAAACTGGGCATAAAAGTAGGTGAAAAAAACAAGCTTTTTTTTTTTTTTTTTTTTTTTTTTACAGTATTAGGTCACGACCTTGGCCGTTTCAAGGCTTTTTTTTTTTTTTATGGACGGTTGCCATTTTGCGTCCAAAACACACCCAATATTTTAAATCAATAGTTATTTCACAACCAGAGGCCATTGGTTTGAAATAACGGACGTTATTTGGGGGCAAAATGATGTCCGTCCAAAAAAACTGCCGTCATACGGCTCAAAAAGGACGTTGCATGGCCATGGCCCTATATTATATGGCTCTGTGCACTCAGTGTATAGAATAACCGTATAGTAATTAATTACGACTGTCAAAATAATGAACATGCTTGTAATTTAGCACCTGTTTTTGCAAAAAACAGCAGTTTTTTTTCACCTTTTCACACATTGTTTTATGTTAACTCATAGACGTATTTTATTATTATTTTTACAGCCTGTGATCCTGGCCGTAACCTATGTTCCGACAACTTCTTTTTTTAGGCCATAAACGGCCATTCTTTGATAATAACGGCCATTATTTAAAAACAGTGGCCATTATTTGTGGAATTACGGACGTTATTTGGGCGTGAAATGACGGATGCCCATTGTCCTAAAGCTGCGTTTTCCCACAGCGTAAAATAAATGTAAAATACAGCTGTATTTTCAATATAATAATGTGCTCCATTAAAGTCAATGGAAAATTGGGCAGCAGTGCACCCACCGTAAAGAATAAAGATTATTTTGCCACCTGTTCATTTATTGTTTTATTTCCACTCAATTTTGCTTTTTTTTTTACTGAGTGTACCCAGCCCGTACTCAATTACGGCTGTTTCTTGATAGCTAATTCCCTATAGACTTCAATGGAGCACATTAGGAGGCTATGTTCACACACAATATTTTTGTAAGTATTTTGGTCTTTTTTTTTTTTCCAAGCAAAATTTTATTGGGTTTTTTATTTTTCCTTTTTGGTCAGTCTTTTTTCCACCAAAACCAGGAATGGTTTGAAAATACAAAAAAACTGCAAATCTTTCCATTATAATTTTGCCCTGTCAGTCCCACTCCTGATTTTGGTTGAAAAAAAAAACTGACTAAAAGACTGACGGAAAAAGTTCCCACAACGTCTTTATTAGGTGAAAAAACAGCATTTTTTCTAAATACCAACTGCAGTTGTTAATTTTTATTGACGTCTGTCATTATAAAGAAAAACAAAACAACAAAAAAACAGCCGTTTTTCACCTAAAAAGATGTTGTGTTAAATTAAAAAAAACAAAACAAAACAAAACAAAAACAGCCATTTGTTACTGAAAATTACAGCTGTATTTTGCTGTGTGAACGTATCCGTTTCCGGCGATAGCCTGGGGCCCTAAGCCCATGGCCCCCCAAACAGTGGTGTATTATCTCCAGACTACAGTTCTGCCATGATTTGCATAAAAATTGCTGCGCAAATCAGGGCAAAACTGCAGCCAGGAGACAATGCAGTAACATTAGAGAACATACTGAAGGACCTTATCATGTGACAATGATGTCATCACAGGTCCTTTACAGGCTGCATTATGGAGGAAAAAGACTGAAGCTAGTGCCGCCATAGTTACAGTGGGTTGGGGGGCCCAAGCTTGGTGGACAGCCCGGGGCCCACAGTAAAGTTAATCCACCCCTGTCGGCTATAGTCCACAACCTCTTTGTAGTTGAAAAACTGCAGTTTTTTCTTATGATGACCGCTGTTTTTTATGATCGTGATCATTATTAACTGCCGTCATTATAAAAAAAAAACAGCAGGTTTTTTTTTGTTACCTTGTGTGAACATAGCCTTATAGTTAGACCTATCCATGACATTCGGCTTGAATGTGAACACAGGCTGAGCGGCCCGGCATGAGGAGCTGTTTACATCCCTCTCATAACTAGAAGAGATGATGTTTCTTCCATATCGTAAATTTATATTATTATATGAGAAGAATTTATAACCCGGGTTATAGAGGAGATAACGGTCGTAAAGTCATTTAGTCGGGTTCACACGCAGGTCAGTCACAAGTTCACTTGTTCCTCTTAGTGTTGGTATCATGGTGGCTGCAAAGGCGGGGAGGAGAAGTATCCAAAGGAATGGAAACACGTGACAAAATCTCTCCCAATAGCTTATGTCTAGTGAAAGAAGGATCAGGCATGTTGAAGTTCAATGCCTGATCCCCACTTTGGCAACACAGACATGTCTGGCCAAACTAATTTTGAGTGTGTCTGGTGGTGGTGGTGGGGTTCCACTGTATTCCTACCTTTAGGCCGGGTTCACACTACTTATAACACCGGCCATTCTGTGACCCGGCTGGGTGATAGAACGGCCGGTGTTAGTGAAGATCCAAATTAATTTCTGCTAAATTCGGATGCGGGCACACCTGTCTGCGCCCGCATCCCAATTCACCGCTGCACACAGTGGAGCGTGCGGCCATTGTGGGAACTGACAGGTCTGCGCGGCAAATTGCAACAATGGCCGTAATGTATGCAAAACATACGTTGTGTGAACATAGCCTTAAAGGAGAACTCTAGTGACATTTTTTTTTCTTTCAAATCAACTGGTGTCAGAAAGTTATACAGATTTGTAATTTTATTAATAAATCTCCAGTCTTCCAGTACTTTTCAGCTGCTGTATGTCCTGCAGGAAGTGGTGTATTCTCTCCAGTCTGACACTGTGCTCTCTGCTGCCACCTCTGTCCATGTTAGGAACCGTCCAGAGTAGCAACAAATCCCCATAGAAAACCTCTCCTGCTCTGGACAGTTCCTGACATGGCCAGAGGTGGCAGCGGAGAGCACTGTGTCAGACTGGAGAGAATACACCACTTCCTGCAGGACATACAGCAGCTGATAAGTACTGGAAGACTAGAGATTTTTTAAATAGTGGTAATTTACACATCTGTATAATTTTCTGGCACCAGTTGATGTTTTTTTTTTTTTAAATGTGTTTTTATTGGCACTGAGACAAAACAGGTGAAACCGTTCTGGCGTCGCAGCGCCCATTTTTTTCAATTTTATCGTAGGGAAAACATGAAGGAAACATGAATAGTATGCAGTACAAGAAAATATAGCAGTCAAAGAAAACTTGGCCAGTCTCTGGCTGATAAAAAGTCTAGTTGGGGAGTTCGTCCCCAGACAACCATAAAACACAGCAATCGCATCTTATGAACATAAAGATATACGTCCCCAAAGGGCCAAAAGGTGAACTAAAATAGGGCGTCCATAAAGTACACCAAACAAGGGGAGACACAACAGGAGACAACGAAGGGAGAGGAAAGTGAAAAGGAGGATAGAAGCATAAAAGAATGGGGGGGGAGGAGAGGAAAGCCTATCAGGAAGCGGGAATAGGCAGCAGCCAGTTAATCGGCTCCGTTATACACCAAGTCAGTTAGGGGGTGTCATGATCAGGTGGGCAAGCGGAGCCCACCCAGTGTGCCACAGATATCCTCTTTCAGGTACCAGGTGGACAATCGGTATGGGTAGACGAAGGCATGGACCTGTAGTGCGGTAAAATGCGACAAGAGAAAGATTCGCCATTTCTGAAAAAATTTCTGAGCATGTTTCTCAGTGTTCCGTTCCGCCTCTAATCTATCTGCGGCCAAGAAGAATTTTAGATCCTCTATCACCGCCACGATCGATGGCATTGTAGAGTTAATCCATTCTCGCATTAGAACCCGTTTGGCTATTAACAAAACAGCATGGATCAGAGGCGGAACCGATTTAAGGCCAGAGGCCTCTACCGTTTGCTCATCTATGCATTGAAAAACCAGTGGTAAAGGTTCCATCGGCAGGGTGAGTTTCCAGTGCCGAGCAACATAGTCAGTCACCTCCTACCAGAAGGACTGGGACAGGGAGCAGGACCACATGCCATGCCAAAAATCTGTTGTCGGCGTCCGGCATTTAGGACAGTGCAGAATTCTATCAGGAAAGCGCGGGTTTGCTGGCAAGTTGAAACCCCAGTACGCATGATGCATGACTCTGAAAAAGGTTTCCCGCCAGACCTCACTGATAACATGTTTCCGCACCCTGTCCCAGCCCTCCAGAATCTCATCCCGCACCGTACTGGAACCCAATTTCGCGGCCCATTTGGCAAAGATAGTTTTTTTGTCAATGGAGAGAAGATGGTCGTTCAGCGTCCTATAAGTGTCTGATAGAGTCACTCTGCGAGGGCTCGTCCCTATGAAGTCGTCAAAAGTATTGGATGAAAGTTCATTGGTGAGGGTAGCCAGCCTTGACTTACAGAAGGAGGTCACCTGTTTTATGGCTAGAAAATGGCGACTGTCAAGAGAATACATCTCCCTGATTTCCAGTTCTGTAAGCCAACGTCTATCAGCATTGTGCATAAGTTGGTGAGCCGTCATGATACCCATGTCCTTCCATTCCCGGAAGATAGGATTGTCTCGGCCCTGAGGGAATTCAGGATGCGTCCACAGCTGCAGTTTTTTAGACATAAGGAAGGGTAGTCCAAATGTTTTACGTACCGCCTTCCATGCCAACACCGTATCTCTAATGATAATAGATCGTTTCAGTAAAGGGGGCAGGGCAGGGATTCTAGTATGGAGACAGGAGGCAAGGGACCATGGGGCTGCGAGCTCCGATTCCAAGGTCAGGTTAGAAAAATTACTCGTGTTATGGATCCAGTCCATTACGTGTCGCAAGAGACAGGCCAGGTTATACCCCCGTATATTGGGGAAATTCGTTCCTCCATCAAATTTGGACAGCATGAGTTTTTGAAGGGAAATGCGTGGCCTTTTGCCTGACCAAATGTAATGGAGGAAAGCCGAATTCAGCCTCTTAATGTCATTATGTTTAAGCAGAATAGGGATGGTTTGTAAAGGGTACAACATCTTGGAGAAGCTCATCATCTTAACTAGATGACACCTCCCCAGGAAGGAGATGGGCAAGTGAAACCATCTTTTCAGTTCGGCACAAATCTTGTCGATAAGGGGGGGGGGGGGGGGGGTAGTTCAGTTGGTATAGAGAGTGAGGATCTGCCCCTATCTTGATACCCAAATAAGTGACATGAGGCTTCACCGCTCCCAATAAACCAATAGAGTTCCAAAAGGTAGCCGGGAGTTTCTTACCAAGCTCCAAGACCTCGCTCTTAGTGGGGTTAATTCTGTATCCAGAGAGTGTGCTAAACCAGGATATGGTCTGAAGAGCACCCTCCAGTTGGGTCTTGGGATCTGATAAAAATAACAGGGCGTCGTCCGCAAAAAAAGCTACTTTTGCAGTGACCCTCCCCACCCTCACACCATCATACAAGGAGGATTGCCTCAGATGTCTAATCAAGGGTTCCAGTGCTAGGTTAAAGAGCAGGGGGGATAGGGGGCACCCCTGCCGCGTACCCCGGTGGAGAGGAAAGCTAGGAGACAGTCGGGAGGGTAGCGCTATCCTAGCCTTGGGGTTATGATAGAGCCCATTAAGGAATGTTCTAAAGGCCCCTGTAATACCCACCTTATCAAGCACCATCCCCAGCCAGTCCCACCGCACGTTATCGAATGCCTTTTCGGCGTCAAGCGCTAATAATATGGGGGATTCGCCTGGCTGGGGATGGTGCTTTACCCTATCCAAAACTGTTAGGACCTTTCTGATATTGTAGACGGCTGACCGACCCTTGACAAAACCTACTTGCGATGGGTTAATCAAGTCCGGCAGTATGGTGCTGAGTCTATCTGCCAGGATCTTGGAGGGGAGTTTGAGGTCCACATTAATGAGGGAGATCGGTCTATAGGAGGAGGGCAGTTCAGGATCCTTGTTGGGTTTCAAGAGTAATTTAATATGTGCGGTGTTGGCATGGAAGGGCACGTTACCTGTATGAAGCAGCTGGTTGAAGTATGCCGTCAGAGGGGAGACAATTTCTTCCTGGAGGCATTTGTAGAACTCACCACTATACCCGTCCGGGCCAGGGGCTTTATTGTTGGCCAAGCCTTTAACAGCGTGCCGCACCTCCTCCTCCGAGAAGTCTGCACTGAGGACATCTAGTTGTTCTGAGGAAATGGAGGGTAAACAAGCAGAGTCAAGGTAAGATTTACAATCTCCTCCAGTAGGTGGGGGAGGACAATAGAGGTCTGTGTAATACTCTGCCAATACTCCCAGAATCTCGGATGGGTCACTATGCTTTACACCTGTCTTGTCCGTAAGTCTCGAAATAAACTGTGGCGAATATTGTCCCTTTGCCAGCCTGGCCAGCAGCCGTCCCGATTTGTTACCGAAACGGAAGTACTCGGCTCTAATCCTGTCTGTTGCGGCCTTTACCTTCCGTTCCGCCCACAAATCAAAATTTGACTTGGCCACTTTCCACTCATCACATTTGGTGGGGGAGGGTGAAGCAATATAGCTCGAGTAAGCCAGTCTCAGTTGTTCACTCGCCGACTTATATTCGGCCAGTGTTCGTTTTTTCAAGGAGGACATATAGGCCATTACCCTTCCCCGGAGTACCGCTTTGGCCGTTTCCCAGAACAGAGGGGCGTCGGATGAGTGGGAGGAGTTATCCGCGATATACTCCGCCCACCATCCCTTCAACAATGTAGTGAATTTCTGGTCTCTCACCATGTATCCCGGGAAACGCCAAACAAACTCCTGTACCCTCCTGTAAGTACTGGAGATCATCACAGAGACGGGAGAATGGTCTGATATCACCATATCATGGATCTCCGACCCCTCCACCTTATCCACCAGCCGATCATTTACACAGACATAATCAATCCGCGACCATGCTTTATGGGAATGGGAATAATGGGTATAGTCACGGTCGACAGGGTGCTGTAGACGCCACACGTCCTGGAGACCAGCCACTTCCAAAAGCGGAGGGAGTACTGTATCAGTGGGGCGGGCCACCCTGTGGTGAGTTGTCGGGCCTTTCCTGTCTTCATGAACATTAAGGACAGTGTTCAGGTCGCCACCCAGTATCTTATTGGTCACAGAGTCTGCCAACAGTCTGTCCCCTATCTCAGCAAAGAAACGTTTATTGTCCCCATTGGGGCCATATACATTGTGGATACTAAAATCAATGCCCTCAACTGTAAGTGTCACATTAGCCCATCTACACTCCTGGTCGTGCTCATGAGAAAGGACTGTGTGGTTGAAGTATTTGCTTAGCAGTATAAGGACTCCCGCTTTGCCGGCGATTGCCGGTGAGCCATAGAGCTTTCCCACCCAGAGCTTTCTCATGCGCTCCATATCGTCAGCAGTCAGATGGGATTCTTGTAGCAAGGCAACGTCTGTATGTAGGCGTTTAAGGTGTCGTAGTACCTGTACCCTCTTGTTGGGGGAACGGAGCCCCTTAACGTTCCAAGAGACCACCTTCATGGGAAAGGATCACCTCCTGATAGGCTGAGGGAGACAAAATAAGAGAAAGGAAAGAAAAGAAGACCCCAGATGGGGAAGGAGGGAGAAGAAGGGGAGCGCGGAGAAAGGGAGAGAAGGGGGGGGGGGGAGGAGAAACAAACAAAGACACAATACACAAGTTACTAGTAGTGAATTACCCTGGACTACTAAAGAGCCCCGGAAGATACTGTGGAATGTATCCGAAAAATAAAACAAAACCAAACAAAAAAGCCACTAGAGTGCCGACAAAGAGGGAGGTGACAAGCCCCTCAGCACTGTGGTCTAGGACTTCCTTTTTTCTAACATGGCAGCCCTGCTAGCCCAAAAACAACAGGAACCTCAGAATTACAGTACCCACTAACGCGTGGCAGAAACTATGACCCCTCCCATCTAAAACCCGCCCCCTCCCCTGAACAGAGGCCCTCAGCAAAAAAAAAAAAAAAAAAAAGACCCCGTGCAGATGATCTGAAGCAGCTATCATACAAAAAGAAACAACAACTTGAGGGGAGCTTCATGGTCCACAGTGCAGTTTCACAGGAGTCACTCCACATCGAGGCAAGTCCCATCGGTTCCCGTTGCCAGGTAGGTTCCCATCAGGGTGTAGTGGGGGAAAACAGCCCCGCTAACAACCATGGCCCCTGGCCATCAAGCTCGCCGGAATAAATGGGGCTCCCTAACATCGGACACAGTAAGCCCTTCAGCACTCCCGGGAACCACTTGGGAGCCGACTCAACTCCCGCTCCCCCCTAACTTCCCTAGTGCCGTCCATCTGGCCGCAGTCATCTCTGACGGGGGACCCTGGAGATCGTACACCGTGATCAGCCGGAGGGGACAACAGGACTCCAGCCGCCTCCTCAGGAGAGTGATGGGTAGAGAAGGAGCCGTCATCATGGTGGATCCTCAGCACGGCCGGGTACATTAGTTGAAAGCGGACTTTACGGCGGTACAGCTCTGAGCAGAGTTTGCTGAAGGCTCGCCTGCGTCGTGCAACCTCCGCGGAATAATCTTCAAACAGTAAGACAGTATTCCCCCTGATCAGAAGCGGAGTATTGCGCCTCCTAAAAGCTCTCATCAGTTCTTGCTTGTCATTATAGTCTAGCATTTTCATGATGACCTGCCGCGGTCTGGTCTCGGTTTGGGACAGTGAGTTCCGGTTGTTGAGAAAGGGGTCCGGTCCCACTCTGTGGGCCCTCTCCACTCGGCAGTAATGGGTGAGCCCCAGAGCACCTGGCAGTTCTTTCTCACAGATAGCATGCAAGTCAAGTGTCTTAACGTTTTCAGGGAGCCCCACCAGCCGGAGGTTATTCCTCCTCGTGCGGTTCTCTATATCATCAATTTTCCGCCATAACCTCTCATTTTCCTGCCTCAGAGCTCCCAACCCGTCCTCAGTATTAGTATTATTATGCTCAACAGTGGTCAGACGATGTTCTGCAGAGTCCAGCCGCGCCACAGTAGCCGCCATATCTGCTTGCAGCTGTGAGAAAGTGGCCTGTATGGCTGCAGCCACTGTCTGCTGGATGTTGGAGGTGATCCTCCTAGTCACCTCATCTGCCAGGCGGGAATAGTCTAAGGACAAAGGTGTCGGGGACTCACCGGAGCCAAAGGTCAGTTGCGGCATGGCTAGCTGTACCTGCGTAGCCGACTCCGGCATGAGCGATGGCGCAGCAGAGGGCTGTGGACAAAATGGCGCCTGGAGCAGGGGAGAGGGGGGCCGCGAGTCCGCAATGCCGTCCTGGCTCTTCTGGCTGCTCCTAAGGATGTAGCGCTCCATATGGGGGTTCCCGATGGGGTAAGGCACCTCTGTAAGCCGGTCAGCAGTGTGCGTCGGGTGACCGCGATACCGGGTAGTATGATCGGTGGCTAGCAGGCGCGGGAGCTCCTTCACTCGCGTCCTGCCATGTCAGCGCCGGAACCGGAAGTCGCACCAGTTGATGTTAAGGCTAGTTTATAAAGAGGTTGCTAGATTAAAAAAAAACCACTGGAAGTAAACCTCATGCTCAATCACTTTAAAGAAAACAAATGTCCTGCAATCTATTTTTTAAGAATTTTTGAGGATTTCCCCCCTTAATTTTTAAAATATATACACATATTTTCATTTTGACTACTAAAACTAAACCGAGACTTCCTTTTCTGTTTGTGATGATAAGGAGGAGGCTGCTGGAAAGTGATTTGTACAGAATTACAGCGGTAGACAGTAAAGACAATAGGAGCTCAGCCTTCCCCTCCCCTGTAGAATGACCTCTGGATAGGTCACAGAGCATGCACAAAGAATAGAATCTGGAGATATTAATTTTGTCCATGGGGCTTGCTGTAAAGCATATCACTAAATTATTTTTAAAAAAAAGCGTAATAATGGACTAAAACAAAATAAAACTATAATAAGAAATTAGAAAAAAGATCGTATATTAGTACCTGGCTCTAAGCAGCTTCATGGCCCATGCTTCCAACTATCGGTATAGGCCATCAGCTGCTCTCTTTGCTGCTCCTTCCCCCCTCTCACAGCATAACTCTCAGAAATCAGTGAGAATCCTGCAGCCGCCTACCCTTCCTACCCCCTTTATTGTTTTAAATGTTAACATTACTCCCATCTTCTCTTTTTGGCTTTTCTATTGCTGTTTCTGCCACCACTAGGGGGAGCTCACTCCATATGAGTGTATACATCTTATATACCCCAGCCAGGGCTACAGGCAGACAGAATCCTAACCTTTAGTGTATGCAGGGGGACTTGGCTCTCGGTATCAGAAACACGATGTTGTTTTCCTTCTATACCCGGTGACCTCGGAGTTGTCGGCTGTAAAATCTTTCCTTATACGTTTGTGTTACGTTGCCCTCACCGTTGCACTGTATGCACTGATACTTTATACCGTATATCATATCCCTGTTATATCTTATCAAAAAGAGAGACACGACTCAATGTGGGGCAAAGGTAACGTGGCTCACTGGTCGCCTGTCGCTCTCCTCGGGTAACTTTCTTCTGCTCCTACATATTGTATTGTAGGCAGGCTTAAAGGGATGTCACACTATTTTATAGTTTACATATAGGATTAAATCTATTTTTATTTATATTGCTGTATAAATCCTATAAGTGGTGAAAGAACAGATAGTGCTGGCTCCTTGTCTCTTCCTGTAAGTGGTAAAAATACATATAATGCTGGCTCCTTGTCTCTTCCTGGTAAAATACAGATAGTACTGGCTTCTTGTCTCTTCCTATAAGTGGTGAAAGTACAGATACTACTGGCGCCTTGTCTCTTTCTGAAAGTGGTGAAAATATAGATAGTACTGGCTCCTTGTTTCTTTTTGTAAGTGGTGAAAATACAAATAGTACTGGCTCCTTGTCTCTTTCTGTAAGTGGTGAAAGTACATATAGTACTGGCTCCTTGTCACTTCCTGTAAGTGGTGAAAGTACAGATAGTACTGGTTCCTTGTCTCTTTCTGTAAGTGGTGAAAGTACATATAGTACTGGCTCCTTGTCTCTTTCTGTAAGTGGTGAAAGTACATATAGTACTGGCTCCTTGTCTCTTTCTGTAAGTGGTGAAAGTACATATAGTACTGGCTCCTTGTCACTTCCTGTAAGTGGTGAAAGTACAGATAGTACTGGTTCCTTGTCTCTTTCTGTAAGTGGTGAAAGTACATATAGTACTGGCTCCTTGTCTCTTTCTGTAAGTGGTGAAAGTACATATAGTACTGGCTCCTTGTCACTTCCTGTAAGTGGTGAAAGTACAGATAGTATTGGCTCCTTGTCTCTTCCTGTAAGTGGTGAAAGTACAGATAGTACTAGCTCCTTGTCACTTCCTGTAAGTGGTGAAAGTACAGATAGTACTGGCTCCTTGTCTCTTTCTGTAAGTGGTGAAAGTACATATAGTACTGGCTCCTTGTCTCTTACTGTAAGTGGTGAAAGTACAGATAGTACTGGCTCCTTGTCTCTTCCTGTAAGTGGTGAAAGTACAGATAGTACTGGTTCCTTGTCTCTTCCTGTAAGTGGTGAAAGTACAGATAGTACTAGCTCCTTGTCTCTTCCTGAAAGTGGTGAAAGTACTGTAGTACAGATAGTACTGGCTCCTTGTCTCTTCCTGAAAGTGGTAAAAATATAGATAGTACTGGCTCCTTGTTTCTTTTTGTAAGTGGTGAAAGTACAGATAGTACTGGCTCCTTGTCTCTTCCTGAAAGGCTCTGTTCATATATACTCTGTGTATTGCATGTATAGTGGAAGCTGTAACCTTTATGTCAGATCTGTCCTACATTGTAGAAGATGCATGTTGGTCCCCACTGACTGCTCTGGTAAAGTGTCCATGATGACAGAAATTGCAGTGGAAGCTCTAAACAGAAATTCAATTATGTTAGGACAGATAGTACTGCCTCCTTGTCTCTCCTAGTAAATTATGTAAGTATAGATAGTAATACTTCCCTGTATATAACTGTAAATAATATAGGTGCCGATTGTACTACTTCCTTGTTTGTAAATTATGTCAGCACAGATAGTACTGCCTCCTTGTCTGTAAATTACGTCAGCACAGGTAGTACTACTTTCCTGTCTCTCCCAGTAAATTATCTTAGTACGGATAGTACTGCTTCTCTGTCTCTTCTTGCAAAGTATGTAATCACAGATAGTATTACTTCCATGTCTATCAATGTAAATTATATAGGTGCCTACATGTCTCTCCTTGTACATTATGTAGGTACAGATAGTGCTGCCTCCCTGTCTCTCCCTGTTAATTATATAGCTACATATAGTACTGCCACCCTAACTTTCCCAGTATATATAGCAGGTGCAGATACTATTGCCGTCCTATTTCTCCCTGTAACTGATATAGGTATAGATAGTACTGCCTCCCTGTCTTTCCCTGTACCTATAGTCCTGCCTCATCCCTATAATAATGTAGGTACAGATAGAACTGCCTCATCCCTATAATAATAATGTAGGTACAGATAGTACTGCCTCATCCCTATAATAATAATGTAGGTACAGATAGTACTGCCTTATCCATATAATAATAATAATAATAATAATAATAATAATAATAATAATAATAATAATGTAGGTACAGATAGTGCTGCCTTTACTAATAGTACTGATAGTACTTCATTCATAATACAACTGTCTTCTTACGTGAAAGAGGGTCCAATAGAAAAAAAATGATTGAAAGACCTTTGATATTGGAGTAATCCTTTAAAGGGGTATTCTAACTTGCAACGGTATTCCCTATTTAAAGGGTCTCCTTCAGTCATGAGAATGGAGGAATCTGTCCCCTGATTGGATAGTAATGTGCATGTGCTGAACATTGTGGAGTTCTGAGCTGTTGGACCTCCGGATAGGGGATAACTGCGCCTTGGGAGTTCCCCTTTATGGTCCTATCTTTGAGGTGACTTTTCTCGCTTCATATTTGGAGGCCTTTTGTGATTCTTCCTTCACGCTCACGAGACGTGACTCCATTCACATTGACCAGTTTATGACGCTCAAGAAATCTAGAGGCAACTGCATGGGAGATAAAGCGGGTGAAACTGCAGGGACGGACTGTAAAGGCCTCTGAATTTGTTGGGTTTCTAATTACTGTGAAATTACTTTATGGCCTCTCGGAGATAACATGAATTATCCCCCCTCCCTCTCATGGGCATACAGCAGCCGAGGTCGGACAGCGGTCGAGGCTGAGATAACGCGAGGGCAATCGGTCACCATACCTGAGGAAAGATTAAGTAACCTAAGATGCTGAACAACCAACCTAGATAGACGAAAGGACCTTTCACACTTCAAGGCGATCAGTCGTGGGACCCATTAATGCATCATTGTTGGCCACACATTACCTCTTCACATTCGGTCATATGTGGCCAACTATGATGCTTGGATGTTCCACACAAAATCTGCCATCCAGTGTTGGCTTTGAAACCTTGGGGTCCATACCTGCCGTTAAAAATTTCTATTGACCATCCCAGGAGCACCTAATTTTTAAGGCACCCACTCATGTTAAAGAAGGGTTGTCCAAACCTATTAATTTTGGTGGGACTAGTTAACTATCTGATGTGTATAGGACCACCACTCCTGTTAAAAAAGGGTTGTCCTAACCTGCCATCCAGTGTTGGCTTTGAAACCTTGGGGTCCATACCTGCCGTTAAAAATTTCTATTGACCATCCCAGGAGCACCTAATTTTTAAGGCACCCACTCATGTTAAAGAAGGGTTGTCCAAACCTATTAATTTTGGTGGGACTAGTTAACTATCTGATGTGTATAGGACCACCACTCCTGTTAAAAAAGGGTTGTCCAAACCTACCGATTTTAATAGGACTAGTTGACTATGTAATGTCTATAGGATCTCCATTCATGTTAAAGAAGGCTTGCACAAACTGACAGATTTTGGTGGGACTGGTTGACTTATGTGTATAGGACCTCCACTCAGGTTACATAAAGGTTGTCCAAACCTACTGCATTTGGTGGGACTGGTTGACTATCTCGTGTGTAGGGCCTCCGCCCTTGTTAAAGAAAGGTTGTCCAAACCTACCGATTTTGGTGGGACTGGTTAAATATCTAATGTTTATAGGACCTCCACTCACGTTGTCGAAACCTACCGATTTTGGTGGGACAGGTTGACCAATGTCTATAGGACCTCCACTCAGAAAGGTTGTCCAAACCTACTGATTCTGGTAGGACTGGTTGACTATCTGTGTATAGGACCTCCACTCACATTGTCCAAACCTACCAATTTTGGTGGGACCAGTTGCCTATCTAAAGTGTATAGCATCTTCACTCATGTTAATGAAAGGTTGTCCTACCGATTCTGGTAAGACTGGTTGATTTTGTAATGTGTATAGGACCTCTGTTCACACTAAAGAAAGGTTGTAGGACTAGTTGTGTATAGGACCTCCATTCATGTTAAAGAAGGGTTGTCCAAACCTACCGATTTTAGTGGGACTGCTTGACTATCTAATGTGTATAGGACCTCTACCCACGTTGTCCAAACCTACCAATTTTGGTGGGACTGGTTGACTAATGTGTATAGGACCTCTACTTAGGTTAAAGAAGGGTTGTTAAACCTACCGAATTTGGTGGAACCAGTTGCCTATCTAAAGTGTATAGGATCTTCACTCCCATTTAAGAAAAGTTGTCCTAACCTACCAATTCTGGTAAGACTGGTTGACTATGTAATGTGTATAGGACCTAAGTTCACATTAAAGAAAGGTGAAAACCTACCAATTTTAGTAGGACTAGTTGACTATGTAACATGTATATGTTCTTCACTCATGTTAAAGAAGGGTTGTCCAAACCTACTGATTTTGGTGGGACTGGTTGTCTAATGTGTATAGGATCTTCACTCCTGTTAAAGAAGGGTTGTCCAAACCTATCGATTTTAATAGGAGTAGTTGACTATGTAACATGTATAGGACCTCCACTCATGTTAAAGAAGAGTTGTCCAAACCTACCGATTTAGACCGGTTGAGGCGTATAGGATCTTCTAAATCCTTCCTTCACTAGATGAGGAAAGAACAATCAGGCATGTTCAATTTTACTGCCTGATCCTATTGCATTACCTAGAGATTAGCTGCCACTAGAGGTATCTGACTGTCCATGAAAGCTATTAAACATGTATGGACACCTTTATAAGTTAGGTGACCATATAATGTGTCCAAGTCTACAGCCAGTCTATATGCACCATAAAGGGCTGTAGACCGCTCAGCCAAATGTGTGAACAAAAATAGGTGCCCCCAGGGCATAGGTACCATAGAGACACCACTTGTGGCTACTATGAGGCGGCAGTAGGGCGGAGCTTGGGTTGGCCTTGGTCTCCATTTTGATGGGTGGTGGATATAGATGACTTCTCGAAGGGCCATTTACTTCCACCATAAAGTAGAGGCATGTCCTGTATGTGAAAAAAACAACAACAAAGTTTTGTTCTTGGAAACTTTTTGCTCCTGGAAATGGCCTGTTTTCTTGTCGTTGACCGACAGCACAATAACCGTCCCCGGTTACACATAATAAATGAAATTGCCGCCTGTCTTTCTTTTATCTCTCGGGATTTTTATGTTAAACTTTACTGAAGAGATGTATTTAAGATGCAAAAAATAACTCTGAATGAGATGAAATATTCATGAGGTGATTTGGAGGCTCCGGGGTCCACCGGGACCGGCGGCACTGAACATGATGCATTTGGATCCGCACCGTAGTAAAGTGTCCCTGGAAACTGTGAGCCGGGATAGAAGAAAAGCTTGAAAGGAAGATTCTCTAGAAGGAGGTTTTTTTTAAAGGGGACATGTCACCAGGGTGTCGCCACTCCATCTAAGCAACGTCTTATCAACCATCAATGTAGCTGCTGAACGGCCCCCAAAGTGCCAGATGGGGGGCTTGAAAATAACTTGGCAAAGAGATCTCCCCCCAGGCCGTAAGGGGTTCACAGCTCAAATGTGTGTTCCCGAGAGGAACAAGATGTGGTGCAGGTGGGTGGACTTTAGTGGATGCCTATGTGGTGAACCATTGCTGAGAGGGACAGGTGGTCCTTGTAGTCCTACGAGGTCACCACTCTGAGGATCATCCCATCATTGACACATAGTGGGAGATTAATCAATCATGGTGTAAAGTGAAACAGGCCCAGTTGCCCCTAGCAACCAATCAGATTCCACCTTTCATTTTCCAAAGAGTCTGTGAGGAAAGAAAAGTGGAATCTGATTGGTTGCTAGGGGCAACTGAGCCAGTTTCACATTACACCATATTTGATAAACCTTTCCCATGGTGTAAAGTGAGACTGGCTCAGTTGCCCCCGGCAACCAATCAGATTCCACTTTTCATCCCTCACAGACTCTTTGGAAAATGAAGGGGCAATTCCAAAATTATTTTTTTTTTCTTTCAAATCAGCTGTTGTCAGAAAGTTATAAAGATTTGTAATGTATTTCTATTTAAAAATTTCCAGTCTTATCAGCTGCTGTATGTCCTGCAGGAAGTGGTGTATTCTCTCCAGTCTGACACCGTGCTCTCTGCTGCCACCTCAGTCCATGTCAGGAACTGTCCAGAGCAGCAGCAAATCCCCATAGAAAACCTCTCCTGCTCTGGACAGTTCCTGTGGTACGGCTATTACTAATAGCAATATGGCCGACACCAAGGCCGTTACTGACTCCACATTAGAGAAGCCCTGACATACTATAAGCAGGTTTTTCTGTCCATCATGTGTTCCACTTTACATGGATATCACGATCGCGGCTCCTGCGTAATTCATCGGTCCGGATGACCTTTCTCTAGCAGATGTAATAGTTCTTATTCCAGACGTAATCTTATTAATTAGGGGGAAGCCGCTTCGGCCTCGGATCTGAAGGCCGCGGCGATAATTATGCCGCGATTCGCACTTTGTAATACTTTTCCGTATACATCGCGATGTGAGGGAAACAGTGCAAGGCCGGAATAATTAAAAACGGCGTTACCTCACACGTGGATGACCTTAAAGGCGGTGGAATTACATATCGAAAATCCTAATCGCTTTACGTATGTGAAAGTTTATGTAGTCACTGGTCTCCCATAATCCTCTGATTTGAAACTAATGCCGGAGTTATACTGCACAGGAAGCATTAAAGGGGTATTCTAACATAAAACTAACGTATCCCCTATCCACAGGAGGTCTGCCCCCCCACCACGATCTCTTGCTTGTGGATAGAGGACGAGTTAGTTTTATGTCGGAATACCCCTTTAATATGGTGCAGTAGGAAAGAACCATATGACGATACATTGCGTGGTTAGTGCTAGGGCTACTGCCCGGTGCTTTGCCTCCCCCTTTAACTATAAGCATGTCTACTTACATGCTTCAAGTCAAATAGGGTGCACTGATTGACAGCATGAGAAGCCATTGGCTCCTCACGCTGTCAAACACTCTTGGACTGATCTGTACGGAGGGATGGGTGGGCAGGGGAACATATTCTCTGCCCCTTTAAAAGCTGTGCTATTGGTAGCAGACGTGCTGCACACAGGCACGTTCGCTACAGTATGCATCTGATGTCACCGTCCTGAGCAGAAGAGGAAAGAAGGCACCGCTGCAGATCAGAGCTCCAGAAGGAGAGACACTCTGCTGGGGAGTGATGGGAGTATTTTGTTTTCCACATGGGGGCCTATACTATATAGGGGATACTGCACAGGGGGACTTATACTATATGGTGATACTGCATATGGGGGACTTGTACTATATGGGAATGCTGCACAGCAAGCAAGGCCTGTGCTAAATGGGTATCCTGCACAGGGGGGCCTATACTATATGGGGGCTGAACAGACAGGGCTTTTACTATATGGGGACTGCTGCACAAGGAGGGCCTATACTATGTGGGGACTGCACAGAGGGGACCTATATTATATGGGGACTGCACAGATGGGCCTGATGCTATACAGGGACTACACAGAGGGGCCTGATACTATATGGGGACTGCACAGAAGGGCCTATACCATAAAGGATCTTACTACTTTATAGGGGCCCAGAGCATATCTTACTATTATGTGGGAGCACAAGGGGGTCCTAAAACTATATGTGGCCTAACTACCATATAGGGGCACAGGGGACCTAACTAATATACGTTTTGAAGAAAGAAACCTAAAATGTTTCTCTGGCAGACTCTGAAGAGAGGATTCATGGCCAGGAAAAGACTTTAAGATCGCCCGGGCTGGATGGAGAGAAAAAGGAAATGTGAACCAGTCTGATCAGAAAAAACGCCCCCTGTGAGTCACTGGATGTAACTGCCAAAAGGAAATTCCACATAGGCCACCATCGACCTTGGGGCCGACCCTGATTGCACCCCCCCAAAAACACTTTTTTTTGTTTTCATTTTCTTCAAGGAGTATTCCACTTTGACTTATCTTCAGGTGCAGATTCCCCTCGAGAAATCTCGGTGACAACCCCTGTAGTCACCCAACTCCCCCCAGAAATAACGTTCAATAGATTTTTAAGGAAGCGAAGAATTCTATTGAATATTATAGATACAAAATTTTCAAAAAGATTTTTTTTAGAGAAGTTTTGGTTCCAGCTTCTTTTATCGTCGCAGGTAGCGGCTATGTATAATGTAACGTGTTTATACTGCCCTCTAGCATCTCAGTTCCCTAAAGGCTCTTCCCACAGACACTTCACACAGCGTTTCGTCCCCCACCAACTTGAGGAGTGTAAAATCTTGAGAGCTGTGATCTTCTGACCCTGAGGCGGTAACATCTGGGTGCCAAGAAAACACATTGCATTCTGTGTGTAATAGGCTGAAAGTGACAGGACCTGAAACGCGTGGGGGTGACAGTAATTTCCTCTTAGGCCTAGTGTGATATCACTTCAAGTCACCGGCTTGCTGTGACTATGTATTATAAAGGTCTTGCTTATAATTAATGAGGCCACATCTCACCACCTCCCGTCCTCCGCCGCACCGCAGACTCCGTACTCCAGACGGAACGGTCCCAATTAACTTGGAGGTAAAGCAGAAGTCAGTCCTCTATAATTTTGCCTTAAAGTCAAGTCTGTGATCTTTGATTCCCAGGGTTTTAATATATGGGAAGGTACAATCTGTCCTTTACATAATTTAAGGAAAAAAAAAGTCAAAAGTCAAAATGCGTCGGCTGAGACTAAAGCCAAAACGCGTCGGATGAGACTAATTTGGTCCTACGTTCAGAGCGGTGTCACTTCTAGTGACTTATTCTATCGCACTCTGACTGTACATGGTGGGAACTTCACAGCGATGATAAAATGATCCCGATTCGTTTCAGGTTACTGAAATATGAACCGAGACAGATATTTGTCTGATGTAATTCTATTCTTCCTATTTTAGTACAGGAAAAAAAAAGTATGATTCAGGTCTGTCATGTTTTGACACTAGTGTCTGAATGGTTAGGATACAACCTGTCCCCTGCATGATATAAAAGAAGTGTGAGGTCTCGAAATGCGTTGGTGGCCCTGTGTCTGACAGTGTGATGTCAATTCTAGTCACATATTATCTAGTACACTACAAATCTACACTGTCAGTGTCAACAGTGTGGCTGTTCAATCTCTGTACATGATACAAGTTTACCTAATAAAATTCGATTCTTCTTATTTTACTCCAGGTCTTTGGCCTGGACTTGAAATGCGTTGGGGACTCTACCTTGAACAATGTGATGTTGCTTCCATCACTTATTCTCTAGCACACTATCACTGTACATTTTCAATGTCAATGAGCTTATTCCATTCTTCCATGTTCAACAGTGGTGCCAACGCATTTCAAATTAGTAGTACACCTATACTAGTATACTACTTCTGTGAGAGGTAAACAAAATTATGATCCAAGCCGATGGTACTTGACCCAAAGGTCTGAGTCTTGGTGCCAGGAAAATACTTTGTCTGTTATGTGACTAAAATATCTAGACCTGAAATGCGTTGGTGTGATCCTACCTTGTTCATTGTGATGACATATCCATCACTTATTCTCTAGCACACCATGGCTGTACATTTTGAATGTCAGTGAGCTTACTCTATTCTTCTTATATATTCAACTTAAAGTGGTGGCGACACGTTTCAAGCTATTATAACGCTTAATGTGACAATAATGTGCATATAATTCCATTGGCATATCATGTCCATCACTTATTCTCTAGCACACGACTGTACATTTTGAATGTCAGTGAGCATACTCTATTCTTATATATTCAACACAGAATGGAAGCGACGCGTTTCAAGCTAGTATAACACTTAATGTAATAATAATGTGAATATAATTACATTGGGATGTCATGTCCACCACTTATTCTCTAACAAACCCTAACTGTACATTTTGAATGTCAAAAACTTACTCCATTCTTTTATATTCAACACAGAGTGGTTCCAACGCATTTCAAGTTACTATAACACTTATGGGGAAAGGTTTGTGGCATATAATTCCAGGAGAGGAAAAAAAAAAGTCATGGTTCAAGTCTGGGATAATTGACCACAAGATCTGAGTCTGGGTGTCAGGTAGATATTCTAAAAACAATGATTCCAATTCGTTTCAAGTTCTGAACTTGAAATGCGTTGTTAACACTACTTTGGTATCTGTGATGTCACTTGCACTCTCTTATTTTCTACTACACCGAAAATCTACCCGATCAATGTCAATATTAAACTTTACTGGCAAACTCAACACTGAGAGCAGAATGATACCAACTCGTTTCAAGGTCTTGGATACTTAATAGACATGCATTTACCTAATATAACTCTGTCCTTCCAAATTTCCCAGTCATCGAAAAATATCATGATTCAAGTTTATCATACTTGACCCAAGGTCCGAGTGTATGCTTGCTGGAAACAGTCAACCTGTCCTTATATGATAGAAACGTCGGTTGTTGAAACGCGTTGTTGACCCTATTTTGGTTGAAGTGATGTCAAGTCCAGTCGCTTATTCTTCAGATCACAATAAATCTATATCATAATTTTCAATGATCGATGAGCCGTCTTTGTCTCCATACCGAAGACAGGACGGCTCCAATTCGTTTCAAGGTCTTGGAGAATTTATGCGGATGGGAATATATTTCTATCTTTCTTGTTTTACTCCACGATAAAGTCATGATTCAATATGATGATACTTGACCCCAAGGTTTAAGTGTCTGGGTGCCAAGAAGATGCAGTACATCCTGGCTCTTGTATGATAGAAACGTCTGGACGTGAAATGCGTTAGTAACCTTACTTTAGTTTGATGTCACTTCCAATTACTTATTCTCTATCTCACCTTGAATCTACATTATCAGTGCCAATGATGAATGCCTCTGCTAGAAAACTCCATAGTCCACGCAGAATGGTTCCAACGCGTTTAACGTAAGTGGAGAATTTAATAAGATTTGTCTGATACAATACCAAAAGAGAAAAACACAATTATGATTTCATTCTATGATATTTAACCCAAATATTTTAATATTTAGGGATGAGAAAGTATATTCTGTTATCTGTTTACTATGGTAGAAGTGACAGGACTTGAAATGCGTTGGTGTTTCTACTTTGGGGATGTTACTTCCCATCGCTTATGCTTTAGCAGACCATAAATCTATATTATCGGTGTCAATAATGAGCCCAATGCATCCTCCTGCTACACTACAAACTCTATGTTTAACACAGAATGGGACCAACGCATTTCAAGATAGTGAAGAATTATTGGGGTAGGTTTGTCTAATACAATTCCAAGGGAGGAAAATAAAATCATGACACCAATCTGTGACATTTGACCCCAGTAATTTAATAATTTGTTGCAAGAAATATATACTATGTTCTACTACTGTTACTCTATATACTATCATAGAAATCAGGACTTGAAATGCGTGGTTGAACCTTCTTCAGTCCTATTCCCAGTGTGATGTGACTTTCAGTAACTTATTCTCTAACTATCCTTGAAGCTACATTTTAGTGTTATCAATGAACCCACTTCCATCCCATTGCTAGATTGCAAACTCCGACGCATTTCAAGTCAACATATAATTTATTCACACAGTTTTGTCTAACATAAAATAAAATCATGGTCCCATTCTGTAATATTTGACCTCAATGTTTTAATATTTAGATATTCTATGTCCCCTGCATACCATGAATGAAGGGCTCAAAATGCGTCGGTAGACTACAAGCCTAAGATAATCCTACTCCTTAATTTTTTTTCTCCCAGGAGAAAAATAAAATCACGATTAATGTCTGTAATCTTTTAGCAGCTCGATCCGCTCTGTCTCCTTTATCACATGAGAGCGTTATAAGGACTCGAAATGCGTCGGTGACCCTAATTTGCTGGTAGGCTTTGTGCGGTATAATTTCTAGCCACCGGCGTGCTGTGAATCTTGTATCCTAGTGATTAATGAGCCCAGGTATAAAGCACCTCTCGGCCTCGGCTATACGGCAGGCGCCATAGGGAAGACGGAACGGTCCCAATTAGTTTCCAGGTATTTATCTAAATATATCTATATCTATTGCGCCTAACGCCGAGTGTCAGGAAGTGGGAGAAAGTGATTGCTGCTCCCCAGGCGATAGTCGTGGAATAACTCGACCTGGGTTGTGTGGAGATCCGTCTTTGTGAAGCAGTGAGCCCCGCGGGTTGATGTTGTTAGCGATAATCTAGTGTGTACAGCGCTCTGTACTCCGCTGACGGACTCTTCCGTACGAGCAGTCAATGTATTTTCCGCAGCGGGGAGCCACGTCTCATTGATGTAAGGCAGGACAGGATTCCGGGAACAATGAATTATACACAACTCATACAAAGGTTAATTGCCTGACGGCTTGTAATGATTTCCTGAGGTGAGAAGACGCTAGCTCCGGTCCAAATCTGAAGACTCAGGGGCGGCCGGAAAAAAAGGAAAGGGATTTGGGGGGGGGATAACCCTGAGGTCTAGGGCAGGTGAGGGGTTAATGGCCACTAACCTGCCGGTTTAGGTGCTGAAGAGACTTAAAAGAGGCTGAAGACTGAATGCCCTCCACTGTATGCTCCCCACCTCACTGTATGCTCCCCGCCACACTGTATGCTCCCCACCTCACTGTATGCTCCCCACCACACTGTATGCTCCCCACCTCACTGTATGCTCCCCACCACACTGTATGCTCCCCACATCACTGTATACTCCCCACCATACTGTATGCTCACCACCACACAGTATGCTCCCCACCTCACTGTATGCTCCCCACCACACAGTATGCTCCCCACCTCACTGTATGCTTCCCATCTCACTGTATGCTCCCCACCTCACTGTATGCTCCCCACCACACTGTATGCTCCCCACCTCACTGTATGCTCCCCACCACACTGTATGCTCCCCACCACACTGTATGCTCCCCACCTCACTGTATGCTCCCCACCACACTGTATGCTCCCCACCACACTGTATGCTCCCCACCTCACTGTATGCTCCCCACCACACTGTATGCTCCCCACCACACTGTATGCTCCCCACCTCACTGTATGCTCCCCACCACACTGTATGCTCCCCACCTCACTGTATGCTCCCCACCTCACTGTATGCTCACCACCACACTGTATGCTCCCCACCTGACTGTATACTCCCCACCACACTGTATGCTCCCCACCTCACTGTATGCTCCCCACCTCGCTGTATACTCCCCACCACACTGTATGCTTCCCACATCACTGTATGCTCCCCACCTCACTGTATGCTCCTCACCACACTGTATGCTCCCCACCTCACTGTATGCTTCCCACATCACTGTATGCTCCCCACCTCACTGTATGCTCCTCACCACACTGTATGCTCACCACCTCACTGTATGCTCCTCACCACACTGTATGCTCACCACCTCACTGTATGCTCCCCACCTCACTGTATGCTCACCACCTCACTGTATGCTCACCACACTATGCTCCCCACCTCACTGTATGCTCCCCACCTCACTGTATACTCCCCACCATACTGTATGCTCCCCACCACACTGTATGCTCCCCACCTCACTGTATGCTCCCCACCTCACTGTATGCTCACCACCTCACTGTATGCTCCCCACCACACTGTATGCTCACCACCTCACTGTATACTCCAAACCATACTGTATGCTCCCCACCATACTGTATGCTCCCCACCACACTGTATACTCACCACCACACTGTATGCTCCCCACCTCACTGTATGCTCACCACCTCACTGTATACTCCCCACCACACTGTATGCTCCCCACCTCACTGTATGCTCACCACCTCACTGTATGCTCACCACCACACTGTATGCTCACCACCACACTGTATGCTCCCCACCACATTGTATGCTCCCCACCTCACTGTATGCTCCCCACCTCACTGTATGCTCACCACCACACTGTATGCTCCCCAGCACACTGTATGCTCCCCACCACACTGTATGCTCCCCACCACACTGTATGCTCCCCACCTCACTGTATGCTCACCACATCACTGTATGCTCCCCACCACATTGTATGCTCCCCACCTCACTGTATGCTCCCCACCTACCTGTATGCTCACCACCACACTGTATGCTCCCCAGCACACTGTATGCTCCCCACCACACTGTATGCTCCCCACCACACTGTATGCTTCCCACCACACTGTATGCTCCCCACCTCACTGTATGCTCCCCACCTCACTGTATGCTCCCCACCACACTGTATGCTCCCCACCTCACTGTATGCTCCCCACCACACTGTATGCTCCCCACCACACTGTATGCTCCCCACCTCACTGTATGCTCCCCACCACACTGTATGCTCCCCACCACACTGTATGCTCCCCACCACACTGTATGCTCCCCACCACACTGTATGCTCCCCACCACACTGTATGCTCCCCACATCACTGTATGCTCCCCACCACACTGTATGCTCCCCACCACACTGTATGCTCACCACCACACTGTATGCTCACCACCACACTGTATGCTCACCAACACACTGTATGCTCCCCACCACACTGTATGCTCCCCACCACACTGTATGCTCACCACCTCACTGTATGCTCCCCACCACACTGTATGCTCCCCACATCACTGTATGCTCCCCACCACACTGTATGCTCCCCACCACACTGTATACTCCCCACCACACTGTATGCTCCCCACCACACTGTATGCTCCCCACCACACTGTATGCTCACCACCACACTGTATGCTCCCCACCACACTGTATGCTCCCTACCACACTGTATGCTCCCCACCTCACTGTATGCTCCCCACCACACTGTATGCTCCCCACCTCACTGTATGCTCCCCACCACACTGTATGCTCCCCACCTCACTGTATGCTCACCACCTCACTGTATACTCCCCACCTCACTGTATGCTCCCCACCTCACTGTATACTCCCCACCTCACTGTATGCTCACCACCACACTTTATGCTCCCCACCACACTGTATGCTTGCCACCTCACTGTATGCTCACCACCACACTGTATGCTCCCCACCACACTGTATGCTCACCACCTCACTGTATGCTCCCCACCTCACTGTATGCTCCCCACCTCACTGTATGCTCCCCACCTCACTGTATGCTCCCCACCTCACTGTATGCTCCCCACCACACTGTATGCTCCCCACCTCACTGTATGCTCCCCACCACACTGTATGCTCCCCACCTCACTGTATGCTTCCCGCCACACTGTATGCTCCCCACCTCACTGTATGCTTCCCACCACACTGTATGCTCACCACCTCACTGTATGCTCCCCACCACACTGTATGCTCACCACCTCACTGTATGCTCCCCAGCACACTGTATGCTCACCACCTCACTGTATGCTCACCACCTCACTGTATGCTCACCACCTCACTGTATGCTCACCACCACACTGTATGCTCACCACCTCACTGTATGCTCACCACCTCACTGTATGCTCACCACCACACTGTATGCTCACCACCACACTGTATGCTCCCCAGCACACTGTATGCTCACCACCTCACTGTATGCTCACCACCACACTGTATGCTCCCCACCTCACTGTATGCTCCCCACCACACTGTATGCTCCCCACCTCACTGTATGTTCCCCACCTCACTGTATGCTCCGCACCACACTGTATGCTCCCCACCTTACTGTATGCTCACCACCACACTGTATGCTCCCCAGCACACTGTATGCTCCCCACCTCACTGTATGCTCCCCACCACACTGTATGCTCCCCACCTCACTGTATGCTCCCCACCACACTGTATGCTCCCCACCTCACTGTATGCTCCCCACCACACTGTATGCTCCCCACCTCACTGTATGCTCCCCACCACACTGTATGCTCCCCACCTCACTGTATGCTCCGCACCACACTGTATGCTCCCCACCTCACTGTATGTTCCCCACCTCACTGTATGCTCCGCACCACACTGTATGCTCCCCACCACACTGTATGCTCCCCACCTCACTGTATGCTCCCCAGCACACTGTATGCTCCCCACCACACTGTATGCTCCCCACCTTACTGTATGCTCCCCACCTCACTGTATGCTCCCCACCACACTGTATGCTCCCCACCACACTGTATGCTCCCCACCTCACTGTATGCTCCCCACACTATGCTCACCACCTCACTGTATGCTCACCACCTCACTGTATGCTCACCACCACACTGTATGCTCCCCACCTCACTGTATGCTCCGCACCACACTGCATGCTCACTACCACACTGTATGCTCCCCACCACACTGTATGCTCCCCACCACACTGTATGCTCCCCACATCACTGTATGCTCACCACCACACTGTATGCTCCCCACCTCACTGTATGCTCCCCACCTCACTGTATGCTCCCCACATCACTGTATGCTCCCCACCTCACTGTATGAACACCACCGCACTGTATGCTCCCCACCACACTGTATGCTCCCCACCACACTGTATGCTCCCCACCACACTGTATGCTCCCCACCTCACTGTATGCTCACCACCACACTGTATGCTCCGCACCACACTGTATGCTCCCCACCACACTGTATGCTCCCCACCTCACTGTATGCTACCCACCACACTGTATGCTCCCCACCTCACTGTATGCTCCCCACCACACTGTATGCTCCCCACCTCACTGTATGCTTCCCACCACACTGTATGCTCCCCACCTCACTGTATGCTCCCCACCACACTGTATGCTCCCCACCACACTGTATGCTCCCCACCTCACTGTATGCTCCCCACCACACTGTATGCTCCCCACCACACTGTATGCTCCCCACCTCACTGTATGCCCCCCACATCACTGTATGCTCACCACCTCACTGTATGCTCCCCACCTCACTGTATGCTCCCCACCTCACTGTATCCTCCCCACCTCACTGTATGCTCCCCACCTTACTGTATGCTCCCCACCACACTGTATGCTCCCCACCTCACTGTATGCTCCCCACCACACTGTATGCTCCCCACCTCACTGTATGCTCCCCACCACACTGTATGCTCCCCACCACACTGTATGCTCCCCACCTCACTGTATGCTTCCCACCACACTGTATGCTCCCCACCTCACTGTATGCTCCCCATATCACTGTATGCTCCCCACCTCACTGTATGCTCACCACCACACTGTATGCTCCGCACCACACTGTATGCTCCCCACCTCACTGTATGCTCACCACCACACTGTATGCTCCCCACCACACTGTATGCTCCCCACCTCACTGTATGCTCACCACCACACTGTATGCTCCCCACCACACTGTATGCTCCCCACCTCACTGTATGCTCCCCACCTCACTGTATGCTCCCCACCACACTGTATGCTCCCCACCACACTGTATGCTCCCCATATCACTGTATGCTCCCCACCTCACTGTATGCTCACCACCACACTGTATGCTCCGCACCACACTGTATGCTCCCCACCTCACTGTATGCTCACCACCACACTGTATGCTCCCCACCTCACTGTATGCTCCCCACATCACTGTATGCTCCCCACACTATGCTCACCACCTCACTGTATGCTCCCCACCTCACTGTATGCTCCCCACATCACTGTATGCTCCCCACCTCACTGTATGCTCCCCACCTCACTGTATGCTCCCCACCTGACTGTATGCTTCCCACCACACTGTATGCTCCCCACTACACTGTATGCTCCCCACCTCACTGTATGCTCCCCACCACACTGTATGCTCCCCACCTCACTGTATGCTCCCCACCACACTGTATGCTCCCCACCACACTGTATGCTCCCCACCTCACTGTATGCTCCCCACTACACTGTATGCTCCCCACATCACTGTATGCTCCCCACCACACTGTATGCTCCCCACCTCACTGTATGCTCCCCACCTCACTGTATGCTTCCCACCTCACTGTATGCTCCCCACCTCACTGTATGCTTCCCACATCACTGTATGCTTCCCACATCACTGTATGCTCCCCACCTCACTGTATGCTCCCCACCTCACTGTATGCTTCCCACATCACTGTATGCTTCCCACATCACTGTATGCTCCCCACCACACTGTATGCTCCCCACCTCACTGTATGCTCCCCACCTCACTGTATGCTTCCCACCTCACTGTATGCTCCCCACCTCACTGTATGCTTCCCACATCACTGTATGCTTCCCACATCACTGTATGCTCCCCACCACACTGTATGCTTCCCACCACACTGTATGCTCCCCACCTCACTGTGTGCATACCACTTCACTATGCGGTATTGTCACCACTTCATCTCTACCAGTCTTTGAATAGTCATAAAACTCAATGTGTTGCTAATTGTTCTCTCTCATTATGTCTCTTATCCTCTCGAGGATGAAGCCGCAGAAGTCTCCTCGTTCAATTATAACACGAGAAACATTATAAACTTCCATTTCGCTCACTAAGTCTCCAACAAACCCTCCAGCAGATGGGATTCCCGCTCTCTCACATCGCGTCCATCTTGGAAATTTGTCTCTGGGAACCATTTTTTTTTTTTTGCAAGCTCGTCATCTCGTGATCTTCATTTTCCACTTTTCAATCATATAAATCCTCAGCGCCATCCGTGCGACTTGTCTTCCACAACAGTCCCATGAATCCGAGTTGAATGGACTCCGGGAACATCTGCTCGCTCTTTCCGCCATTTTTTTCTGCCGGCGTCGAGGGCATAAATAAATGATGAGGTGTTTTAATTGTTTCTGTGTTCTCGGTGATGACGCCGCGTGTTTGTCTGCAGTTTTTTAACAACAGATAAATGAGTTTTTGGTGGCGGAGCATCTCTGGCCGTCCTCCTGAGAGAAGCGATTAACCGCTCGCCGTTAGTTACAGATATAATTCTTCCCGTGATGGAGTGCAGACCCCATCTGCTGCAGATTACACTGAACCACATAGCACCAGAATATCATGCAGACACTTCAAGGGATTCATCCTGGAGTTATGTTGGCATGGCCAGGGCACCGCTGTAGTGGGGTAATGAAACGTAGTAGGGCACCGGCCTCATTGATGTTCGTATGTAACTCATTTTGGGTGCCAAGACTGATGTAAAGTGATTTTGAAAAGGTAAATAATACCCACGTGCTGATTCCATCTCTGGAGACATCTTCGTATGTAACATAAAGTCCTGTGGAATTAAAAGATTTTAATTAGGAATGAAATTCTTAAAGGGAATCTAGCCAAAACCTCGCCGATACTAACCTGTTACTATGGGCAGATCAGCACCTCAATGCTGAAAAGAATGCTGCAATCCGTTTGTAAATCGGTGATCCGGTTCCTGAGATATTGCCTAAACACTTTACATGCAAATCCAATTTTTTGGTACACCAAAGGCTGCAAAGTGCCCTCAGTGCACCCATTCCCATCCTGCTGATGATGCTGCTTCATCAGTATTTATAATGATTAAGTTGTCGTGTCATTCCCACCCTGAGTTATTATGAATATTCATAAAGCAGCAGGGCAAGCAGTACACTTGGGGCTTTTAGAGAGCCACCAGTGCACCAAAGGAGCTTATTAGCATTTAATGCTTTTGGCCAATATCTCAGGAACCGGGCCAATGATTTACAAATAGAGCACATCGTTTATCTCAGTGTTGAGACACCGATCTGTTAATAGTAACAGGTTAGTATGGGTGAAAGTTCTGCTAGATTCCCTTTAAGCTGCCATTTTGTAGGCTGCAAGGGTGCACATAACACAAAAGCCACCTTACAGTAACAATGGGAATATTGGGCTGGGTGGTGGGAGCCATTATGGGTCTCCTGGTCTTCTATCTGAAAAGTCATAATCATAACAATATTCTATCCTTTCAGTAATAGATTGTGAAGCAAATAAGCCTCAAGAATAAGTCCCAGAATGGTTGTGAGCAAGTAATTTCTAAACATTGCTATGGGATTTCTAATGCCCTTGTGGGCTGGACCAATATCCAAACACCATATGGACAATCCCCTCGTGGGCTGGACCAATATTTAAGCACCATATGGACAATCCCCTTGTGGGCTGGACCAATATTTAAGCACCATATGGACAATCCCCTCGTGGGCTGGACCAATATCCAAACACCATATGTACAATCCCCTCATGGGCTGGACCAATATCCAACCACCATATGGACAATCCCCTCATGGGCTGGTCCAATATCCAACCACCATATGGACAATCCCCTCGTGGGCTGGACCAATATCCAAACACCATATGTACAATCCCCTCATGGGCTGGACCAATATCCAACCACCATATGGACAATCCCCTCATGGGCTGGTCCAATATCCAACCACCATATGGACAATCCCCTCATGGGCTGGACCAATATCCAACCACCATATGGACAATCCCCTCATGGGCTGGTCCAATATCCAACCACCATATGGAAAATCCCCTCGTGGGCTGGACCAATATCCAAACACCATATGGACAATCCCCTCGTGGGCTGGACCAATATCCAAACACCATATTACATAGATTACATTGGTAAGGGCCAGACTTTATATACCTGTAGCAATGGGACAGAATAACTTGAATTCAATGATAAAGGGGTACTCCAGTGATTTTTTGCTTTCAGCTTAACTGGTGTCAGAAAGTTGTATAGATTTGTAAATTACTTCTATTTAAAAATCGCAAGTCTTCCAGTACTTATCAGCTGCTGTATGTCCTACAGGAAGTAGTGTATTCTTTCCAGTCTTACACAGTGCTCTCTGCTGCCACCTCTGTCCATGTCAGGAACTGTCCAGAGCAGGAGAGGTTTTCTATGGGGATTTGCTGCTGCTCTGACCAGTTCCTGACATGGACAGAGGTGGAAGGACATACAGCAGCTGATAAGTACCGGAAGATAGGAGATTTTTAAATAGAAATAAATTACAAATCTATATAACTTTCTGACACCAGTTCATTTGTAAGAGTTTTTGTTTTCTAGAGTTCCCCTTTAGGATCTGGAACCCAACTCATTTTCTCCATGTGATGTAATCTTACCATAGAATCGGCTTTTGGTGCCGGCACCATGCCGATCGCAGTGAGGTGCTGGAGGCCGCCAAAATTGCCCAGTTTTTCGTACTTTCGCCACTTAGCTCGCCGGTTCTGGAACCAAATCTGCAAAATAAAATACTTTTGAAATTTGCTTCATTCAAATTCATATTTTTAACAGTGTCAGTGTACCGATCTATTGAGGGCTGAGCGGTGGTAGTAGGAGGTCATGTGACTCTCCAATCCATTAATATGTGATGGCTATAAATATATTATATGGAGCTCAGCACAGAATCCTCAAATCCATCCATAAAAGTCAATGATTAATCCGTCCTTGTCATATCGCCATCACGGCTTTGTAATCGTCCGTTACGTGAAAGTAATTTAGTGCCATAATAATTTGTCTTTAGTCAGGCCGGTGTCTACGGTCACCATGACTTTCCTATGAACTTTCTGGTAAAATACTAGAAGGGTTAGAAGTCATACCCGGCCCTGGAATACAGATTTCCAGAAGGCAGATAAGAAGATGAAGCCAGGGCCGGACTGGCCATCTGGCATGTCGGGCAAATGCCAGATGGGCCAGGAGCCACAGTTAGATGAGGCCATTTATTGTCCTATACTATACAGTCATATCCAAGGCTGCATTCAAATTTCTACAGTCTGCAAGAGCAGTAATCTGCACAGCACATACTCCTCTGCTCAAAGTATGGTGCTTTGAGCAGAAAGGAAATAAACAGCAGCAGCAAAGCAAAGAAAGGGAATTGTGAGGGAAGCCTTGTTTTAACTTTCATGGACAGTCCAGATCCTCTGGACACTCACAAGTACACTGTATTTCTTTCTTTCCCTTTAAAAGCACAGAGCAAACTCTCCTACTTCCTGGAATCTGTCTTGCCGGGGCTGTTTCTTGAGGCGTTTTGAACCTAACAACAGGCAGTGAATGACAAATTGCAGGGGAAAGACCTAATGGCCAAGACCAGGTCCGGACTGGAATTGAAACTCAGATCTGGCATTTCAGAGCACACAGGCCCACTTGCTGTGGAACGCTGGCCCGGATATCCGGGACAAGTGTACCGGATGTCTGGGACAGCCATCCAAGGGCCGGTTATGTCTTCCGCCTGACCCGGTGCCTCCTTTCCCCTACGGTAGGGCTGAAAGAATTTTTGGGCCAAGAGAATGACAAGGCCGAACCACAGAGAGTATCGGCCCATCTGGCATTTGCCGGACATGTCAGGTGGCCAGTCCGTCTCTGGCTAAGATTTTTGAGCTGTTTTTCTAGGTTAAGGAGTAATTTTTGGTGAGCGTCCCTTTAGCTTTGGATAGTGGGGTATTCACCCCCTTTAACCCCCATCGGATACCTGGACCCGAGTCTCGGGAAGTTTGATCTTTGCGGCCAGCTTGTCTCTCGTCTGAACATCCGGGTAATGCGTGACATGGAAGATCCTCTCCAGCTCCTGCAGTTGCTCCATGGTGAACGTCGTTCTAATCCGCCTTTTGTTCTTGCGTTCGCCTTAATAAAAAAGAGAGAATTCACATCTCAGGGTAAAAATCCCCCGGAGGCCGACAGCCGGCAAACACAGCCGGATAGAGAGATCTGGTATTGATCCTTCAAGTACAAGACTGTATGAGGAGAAACATCTGCTCGCCGTAAAAAAAAAAAGTTAATAAATCTAGTCGAGTCAGTGAATTGTGAGAGCAGCACAGAGTGTTTCAGGAGAGGAGTGTAAAAATCCCAATCTAAATTCTGGACCAGTAATCCTCCCGCTCATATATTCAGTATAGAAGGAGAAAAGGAGACTTGTTCTTTGCTGGCACTCGAGGCATTCTCGTTTTTTTTCCCTTAAGGTGTAATGCAGATCCTGGCCTGAAGGGGTCACTGTGGCTAATACTGTAATATGTACAGACTGATTGATTTTTTATATACAGCAGCCTGGACAGTGACACCTACTGGTGAAATGATGACAATCAACAGTAGCAGTCTATTTAGGTACCTATATAAAATTTACTTACTGTGGGGACTGACTAGTGGGGAGTCACTCAGCTCATCATCGCCATCTGGATGTGACACTGATGAAGAACAGTTCTCAGTAGCATCAAAATGAGACTGAACATTCTGTCGGGATATCAAATCTGATCCTAAACGAATAAAAAAAATAAAAAGTTATTGTCAGAACTGATATCTCACAGAACGACATGAATTTCATATCCCTGTATATAGGGGGCAGTATTATAGTAGTTATATTCCTGTATATAGGAGCAGTATTATAGTAGTTATATTCCTGTATATAGGGGCAGTATTATAGTAGTTATATCCCTGTATATAGGGGGCAGTATTATAGTAGTTATATTCCTGTATATAGGAGCAGTATTATAGTAGTTATATTCTTGTATATAGGAGCAGTATTATAGTAGTTATATTCCTGTATATAGGAGCAGTATTATAGTAGTTATATTCCTGTATATAGGGGGCAGTATTATAGTAGTTATATCCCTGTATATAGGGAGCAGTATTATAGTAGTTATATCCCTGTATATAGGAGTAGTATTATAGTAGTTATATCTTGTATATAGGGGCAGTATTATAGTAGTTGTATCTTGTATATAGGAGCAGTATTATAGTAGTTATATTCCTCTATATAGGAGCAGTATTATAGTAGTTATATTCCTGTATATAGGGGGCAGTATTATAGTAGTTGTATCTTGTATATAGGAGCAGTATTATAGTAGTTATATCCCTGTATATAGGAGCAGTATTATAGTAGTTATATTCCTGTATATAGGGGGCAATATTATAGTAGTTATAATCCTGTATATAGGGGGCGGTATTATACGGTAGTAGTTATATTCCTGTATATAGGGGGCAGTATTATAGTAGTTGTATCTTGTATATAGGAGCAGTATTATAGTAGTTATATTCTTGTATATAGGAGCAGTATTATAGTAGTTATATTCCTGTATATAGGAGCAGTATTATAGTAGTTATATTCCTGTATATAGGAGCAGTATTATAGTAGTTGTATCTTGTATATAGGGGGCATTAATATAATAACGATATTCTTGTACACAGAAAACAGTAAAAACAATCTTTACAATATAACATAGATATCTGTACTGTTAGTGGCTTCCGCAGGAGACCTTCCATACTACCTGCTCTATATATTATACACCATAACGACATATTTCACCAGTGGTTATTAATATAGCGATAAATCTTCGTCTCTCCCTTCGCTGGGTTCCTACCATCAGATATCAGCCAGGCCGCTATAATACAGAGGTCGGTGCTCCGCGTTCACAGTGGAAATGTAAAAGTTTAATAGAAGTCATTAAGTCCCTGGATTTTTCTCATTGCTACTTGACAAAAATTGTCGTTAAGGTTTGTATAAAATTGGAGGGAAATGAGTGTGTGTGGGGGGGGTAATTTATTGGGTGTTCCCGGGTCATGACTGGCTGAGGAGGGTCTGCGGGGCTCTAAGATGGTGCCGGTCGTAATATTTCCCGCCACTCACCCGTATAATGTGCCGCCTTCTGCTAAAATTTTATATCTATAAAAAAAAAAAATAGAAACGTATAATGAAAATTGCCGACAAATGAATCATTTATTAGGACGCGGCGAAGATTTCACCTCATTCCAGATGGAATTTAAGCGACTCGCTGAGCAAAAGTGTAAATGTGGAGATCACTTTAAGTGGATTCCGCATAAAACTTTATTAAAGGGCAATCGCCACGAAGAATTCCCCCCCCGAGGATACAGCAGGGTTAGAAGCTCTCCTGAAATACTCTGTGCTGCTGGGGATCCTGCTCCTGTAATCTTCTACCTGTCAGTCCCTGACATCATTATAAGTATACAGGTCATGCCTTCCCTTTAAGAGATGCTCCTCTCCTGAAATCCTCTGTGCTGATGGGGACCTGGCTCCTTCCACTGTTATACTACTCTCCTGTGCTGCTGAGAAGCCGGCCTCTTCCTCTGTTATTCTACTCTCCTAAAATACTCTGTGCTGCTGAGAACCCGGCTCCTTCCACTGTTAGGCTATGTTCACACTACGTAAAAAAAACCCCCAACACGGACGTTTTTCATAACAACGGCCGTATTTGAGCACATTACAGCCGTTATTTCACAAATAACAGCAGTTGTTTGTGCAAACATGGACGTTGTTATGAAATACGGCCTTGTTTTTTACGTAGTGGGAACCCGGCCTTATACTACTTTCCTTAATTGAATGCGGCGCAGTATGGTGGTATTATAGAGACTGTGAATGGCAGTATTATACGGGCTCTTTAAGTGATCATGGTTTGGATACCATATGGCGGTTTTATGTGAGTTGTATATGGTGGTATTACATGGGCTTGTTATGGGATCATTACTTGGATACTGCATATTTGGGCAGGATTTATAGGTAGTTTTATGTGAGCACTATATGGCAGGATTTATGTGGGCACTATATGGCAGGATTTATGTGAGCTCTATATGGCAGGATTTATGTGGGCACTATATGGCAGGATTTATGTGAGCACTATATGGCAGGATTTATGTGGGCACTATATGGCAGGATTTATGTGGGCACTATATGGCAGGATTTATGTGGGCACTATATGGCAGGATTTATGTGGGCACTATATGGCAGGATTTATGTGAGCACTATATGGCAGGATTTATGTGGGCACTATATGGCAGGATTTATGTGGGCACTATATGGCAGGATTTATGTGAGCACTATATGGCAGGATTTATGTGGGCACTATATGGCAGGATTTATGTGGGCACTATATGGCAGGATTTATGTGCGCGCTATGTGGAAAAATTATTTAGGTGCTGCAACATACTTTTGGCGCTATATGGTGGCATTATGTGCACTATATGGCAGTATTATGTGAATTAGAGTACCGCATTAGGGATACTGTGTCTTATTTGGGCACTGCAGTATATAGGTGGTATTATACATGTAGAAAAAAGTGAAATGGATCCCACAGCTCTGAGAAAATGTAGAAAATTTATTGAAACATAAATAAAAAAATAAAGTGATAAAAATCACGCTGATGGTGCAAGAGAGACCAGCATTATGGGGGTGAGCTGACAAACTTGCTCTGTTGTGAATGGTATTATACGTGCTGTATATGGCAGCATTATGTGGGCTCCTTATGTGTTTTTTGGATGCTGAATATTTTTGGGCATTATACATATATGTTCTATATGGCAGTATTATGTTTTATAGAGCATTACTTACTGTAGATGCAGAAAAATATTTGGGCGCAATATAGTGGTATTATACCAGCTGTATATGACAGTATTATGTGGAACCTATCAAAGGGAATTTGTATTATGTGGGCTGTATATAGCGGTCGTAAGTGAAGTCCTGGTATTATATTGTAGTATTTTGCAGCTCTATATGGCAGTATTATTCTGGTATTATATGGTAGTGTTATGCGGTTGTATATAGCAGTATTATCCTGGTATTATATGGTAGTATAATGCGGCTGTATATGGCAGTATTATAATGGTAGTATATGGTAGTATTATGCAGGATGTATATGGCAGTATTATAATGGTAGTATATGGTAGTATTATGCTGGATGTATATGGCAGTATTATCCTGGTATTATATGGTAGTATTATGCTGCTCTATATGGCAGTGTTATCCTGGTATTACATGCGGCTCTATATGGCAGTGTTATCCTGGTATTATATGGTAGTATTATGTGGGCTGTATATATCAGTATCATCCTGTCATTATATGGTAGTATTATGCGGCTGTATATGGCATTATTATCTTGGTATTATATGGTAGTATTATGCGGCTGTATATAGCAGTATTTTACTGGTATTATATGGTAGTATTATGTGGGCTGTATATATCAGTATCATCCTGTCATTATATGGTTGTATTATGTGGCTGTATATGGCAGTATTATCTTGGTAATATATGGTAGTATTATGCGGCTGTATATAGCAGTATTTTCCTGGTATTATATGGTAGTATTATGTGGGCTGTATATATCAGTATCATCCTGTCATTATATGGTTGTATTATGCGGCTGTATATGGCAGTATTATCTTGGTATTATATGGTAGTATTATGCGGTTGTATATAGCAGTATTTTCCTGGTATTATATGGTAGTATTATGTGGGCTGTATATATCAGTATCATCCTGTCATTATATGGTTGTATTATGCGGCTGTATATGGCAGTATTATCTTGGTATTATATGGTAGTATTATGCGGCTGTATATAGCAGTATTTTCCTGGTATTATATGGTAGTATTATGTGGGTTTATATGGCAGTATTTTCCTGGTATTATATGGTAGTATTATGTGGGCTGTATATATCAGTATCATCCTGTCATTATATGGTTGTATTATGCGGCTGTATATGGCAGTATTATCTTGGTATTATATGGTAGTATTATGCGGCTGTATATAGCAGTATTTTCCTGGTATTATATGGTAGTATTATGTGGTTCTATATGGCAGTATTTTCCTGGTATTATATGGTAATATTATGTGGGCTGTATATAGCAGTATCATCCTGTCATTATATGGTTGTATTATGCGGCTGTATATAGCAGTATCATCCTGTCATTATATGGTTGTATTATGCGGCTGTATATGGCAGTATTTTCCTGGTATTATATGGTAGTATTATGTGGGTTTATATGGCAGTATTTTCCTAGTATTATATGGTAGTATTATGTGGGCTGTATATAGCAGTATTATCCTGGCACTATATGGCAGTTTTTTATGCTGAAAATATGCAAAACTGTAAAGTTTAGTTATAGAACTATTATTAGAGGATCACTGGCTGGAGTTCCCCTTTTATTAGCAGTCATATAACATATAGGATGATCCCTCCTTGTTATATCTGTCACTGTCCAGGTTAAACACAGTGGAGGCCGCGGAGCCGCCGCCGCTCGTTTCTCATGAATAAATTCCGCTTTTTATTCCAGATAATTGCGGTGCTTGTCAGGTATTATATGGAGAAAGGCTGCGAGCGGCGGTGACCCCCGAAATCACCGGATATCACCCCGCCAATATTTACTGCCAAAAATCACCACAGATCGGATGGAGTTTTCAGACTATGAAACAATGCATAACCCATAGCTCAGCTCTGCTACATCACCATCTCCATTGTGTACATAGACAGTACTTACCCACGCTCCGGATGACAGGTGTTTTCGAGGTGGAGTCTTGAGGTTCCTTCCTTGAGGAATAGTCCAGGTTTATGTTTTCCTTAGAGGCAGAACATGGTTTCCTCAGTATCTCCTCAATGGAATAAGATAAATAGGGTTTTGGAGAGGTCCTGAAGGGTATAAGATCCATAGTGTGGGGATAGAAGAAGGTGGTGAGTCCTATGAGAGGTGCCACACCGCCACGTTATCATAAGAATCCTATAGATGCTCAACCTCCAGCGGCTGCAGCTAAAGGCATTGATCATACAAGCTGCTCCGCTATCTCCCAAGACATAGTCCACCTGCAGGCGGCTCTGCAACCAGTGTGACTAGTGTGACATGTCCAGGTAACATCATCTGTGCTAAGGAACACGCCCAACCCATCCGGAATACGGACAGAAGTGACTCACAGACTGCGTGACTGGCTGAGGAACATGGGATAGTACTCCTGGGGTAACAACACTGGCATAACTTTATATACAGTGTGGATATATGTTTCAGCGGCTCCACTTATATATAATACTGGATATCAGCCGCTCCTCATATATATAATACAGGATATTGGCCGCTCCTCTTATATATAATACTGGATATCAGCCGCTCCTCTTATATATAATACTGGATATCAGCCGCTCCTCTTATATATAATACTGGATATCAGCCGCTCCTCTTATATATAATACTGGATATCAGCCGCTCCTCTTATATATAATACAGGATATCGGCCGCTCCTCATATATATAATACAGGATATCGGCCGCTCCTCTTATATATAATACTGGATATCAGCCGCTCCTCTTATATATAATACTGGATATCAGCCCCTCCTCATATATATAATACAGGATATCAGCCGCTCCTCCTCTTATATATAATACAGGATATCAGCCGCTCCTCTTATATATAATACAGGATATCAGCCGCTCCTCTTATATATAATACTGGATATCAGCTGCTCCTCTTATATATAATACTGGATATCAGACGCTCCTCTTATATATAATACAGGATATCAGCCGCTCCTCTTATATATAATACAGGATATCAGCCGCTCCTCTTATATATAATACTGGATATCAGCCGCTCCTCTTATATATAATACTGGATATCGGTCGCTCCTCTTATATATAATACTGGATATCGGCCGCTCCTCTTATATATAATACTGGATATCAGCCCCTCCTCATATATATAATACAGGATATCAGCTGCTCCTCATATATATAATACTGGATATCAGCCGCTCCTCATATATATAATACTGGATATCAGCCGCTCCTCATATATATAATACTGGATATCGGCCGCTCCTCTTATATATAATACTGGATATCGGCCGCTCCTCTTATATATAATACTGGATATCGGCCGCTCCTCTTATATATAATACTGGATATCAGCTGCTCCTCTTATATATAATACTGGATATCAGCCGCTCCTCTTATATATAATACTGGATATCAGCCGCTCCTCTTATATATAATACTGGATATGAGCCGCTCCTCTTATATATAATACTGGATATCAGCCGCTCCTCTTATATATAATACTGGATATCAGCCGCTCCTCCTATATATAATACTGGATATCGTCCGCTCCTCTTATATATAATACCGGATATCAGCCGCTCCTCTTATATATAATACTGGATATCAGCCGCTCCTCTTATATATAATACTGGATATCAGCCGCTCCTCTTATATATAATACTGGATATCAGCCGCTCCTCTTATATATAATACTGGATATCAGCCGCTCCTCTTATATATAATACAGGATATCGGCCGCTCCTCATATATATAATACAGGATATCGGCCGCTCCTGTTATATATAATACTGGATATCAGCCGCTCCTCTTATATATAATACTGGATATCGGCCGCTCCTCTTATATATAATAAAGGATATCAGCCGCTCCTCTTATATATAATACTGGATATCAGCCGCTCCTCTTATATATAATACTGGATATCGGCCGCTCCTCCTCTTATATATAATACTGGATATCAGCCGCTCCTCTTATATATAATACAGGATATCAGCTGCTCCTCATATATAATACTGGATATCAGCCGCTCCTCCTCTTATATATAATACAGGATATCAGCCGCTCCTCCTCTTATATATAATACAGGATATCAGCCGCTCCTCTTATATATAATACTGGATATCAGCCGCTCCTCTTATATATAATACTGGATATCAGCCGCTCCTCTTATATATAATACAGGATATCAGCTGCTCCTCATATATAATACTGGATATCGGCCGCTCCTCTTATATATAATACTGGATATCGGCCGCTCCTGTTATATATAATACTGGATATCGGCCGCTCCTCTTATATATAATAAAGGATATCAGCCGCTCCTCTTATATATAATACTGGATATCGGCCGCTCCTCTTATATATAATAAAGGATATCAGCCGCTCCTCTTATATATAATACTGGATATCAGCCGCTCCTCTTATATATAATACTGGATATCAGCCGCTCCTCTTATATATAATAATGGATATCAGCCGCTCCTCTTATATATAATACTGGATATCAGCTGCTCCTCTTATATATAATACTGGATATCAGCCGCTCCTCTTATATATAATACTGGAAATCAGCCGCTCCTCTTATATATAATACTGGAAATCAGCCGCTCCTCTTATATATAATACAGGATATCAGCCGCTCCTCTTATATATAATACTGGATATCAGCCGCTCCTCTTATATATAATACTGGAAATCAGCCGCTCCTCATATAATACTGGATATCGGCCGCTCCTCTTATATATAATACTGGATATCAGCCGCTCCTCTTATATATAATACTGGATATCAGCCGCTCCTCATATAATACTCATCCTCTGTACAATCCTATAGACAGTCCCTCCTTAGTGTTTGCTCAGTGCTGGTCCCTCCTGTTACTACAGACAGAGATTACTCAGTAACTAGAATAGATGGAGCTTTCGGTTTAACCCTTTCTATAGCTGGCGGTCATTATATAGCATTGAGTGTGTCAATACATAGGTGTCAGTGTGTCATTTCTACATACATATATGTATGTCACTGTACCCTACAAATTTTTGTCACTGTACCCCAAGTATCTCTATATCACTGTACCCCAAGTGTCTCTATATCACTGTACTCCAAGTATCTCTATGTCACTGTACCCCAAGTGTCTCTATATCACTGTACCCCAAGTATCTCTATGTCACTGTACCCCAAGTATCTCTATATCACTGTACCCCAAGTGTCTCTATATCACTGTACTCCAAGTATCTCTATGTCACTGTACCCCAAGTGTCTCTATATCCCTGTACTCCAAGTATCTCTATGTCACTGTACCCCAAGTGTCTCTATATCACTGTACCCCAAGTATCTCTATGTCACTGTACCCCAAGTATCTCTATATCACTGTACCCCAAGTGTCTCTATATCCCTGTACTCCAAGTATCTCTATGTCACTGTACCCCAAGTGTCTCTATATCACTGTACCCCAAGTATCTCTATGTCACTGTACCCCAAGTGTCTCTATATCCCTGTACTCCAAGTATCTCTATGTCACTGTACCCCAAGTGTCTCTATATCACTGTACTCCAAGTATCTCTATGTCACTGTACCCCAAGTGTCTCTATATCACTGTACCCCAAGTATCTCTATGTCACTGTACCCCAAGTATCTCTATATCACTGTACCCCAAGTGTCTCTATATCACTGTACTCCAAGTATCTCTATGTCACTGTACCCCAAGTGTCTCTATATCACTGTACTCCAAGTATCTCTATGTCACTGTACCCCAAGTGTCTCTATATCACTGTACCCCAAGTATCTCTATGTCACTGTACCCCAAGTATCTCTATATCACTGTACCCCAAGTGTCTCTATATCACTGTACTCCAAGTATCTCTATGTCACTGTACCCCAAGTGTCTCTATATCCCTGTACTCCAAGTATCTCTATGTCACTGTACCCCAAGTGTCTCTATATCACTGTACCCCAAGTATCTCTATGTCACTGTACCCCAAGTATCTCTATATCACTGTACCCCAAGTGTCTCTATATCCCTGTACTCCAAGTATCTCTATGTCACTGTACCCCAAGTGTCTCTATATCACTGTACCCCAAGTATCTCTATGTCACTGTACCCCAAGTGTCTCTATATCCCTGTACTCCAAGTATCTCTATGTCACTGTACCCCAAGTGTCTCTATATCACTGTACTCCAAGTATCTCTATGTCACTGTACCCCAAGTATCTCTATGTCACTGTACCCCAAGTATCTCTATGTCACTGTATCCCAAGTGTCTCTATATCCCTGTACTCCAAGTATCTCTATATCACTGTATCCCAAGTGTCTCTATATCACTGTACTCCAAGTATCTCTATGTCACTGTACCCCAAGTATCTCTATATCACTGTACCCCAAGTATCTCTATGTCACTGTACCCCAAGTGTCTCTATATCACTGTACTCCAAGTATCTCTATGTCACTGTACCCCAAGTATCTCTATGTCACTGTACCCCAAGTATCTCTATGTCACTGTATCCCAAGTGTCTCTATATCACTGTACTCCAAGTATCTCTATGTCACTGTACCCCAAGTATCTCTATATCACTGTACCCCAAGTATCTCTATGTCACTGTACCCCAAGTATCTCTATGTCACTGTATCCCAAGTGTCTCTATATCACTGTACCCCAAGTATCTCTATGTCACTGTACCCCAAGTATCTCTGTCACTGTACCTCAAGTATCTCTGTCACTGTACCCCAAGTATCTTTATGTCACTATATCCCAAGTATCTCTATATCACTGTACTCCAAGTATCTCTGTATTACTGAACCCCAAGTATCTCTATGTCACTGTACCCCAAGTATCTTTATGTCAATGTACCCCAAGTATCTCTATATCACTGTACTCCAAGTATCTCTGTATCACTGAACCCCAAGGATCTTTATTATACTTAAACCCAAATGATTGTATGTCACTGTAATCCAATTATTATCGCGTCACTGTACCCCAAGTATCTCTATGTCACTGTACCCCAAGTATTTATATGTCTTTGTACACTGAGTATCTCTATCACTGAACACTAACTATCTCTATGTATTTCACTGTCCCTAAGTATTTTTGCTATGCTGTACCCCAAGTATCTCTATGTCACTGTCCCCAAGTATCTCTATGTCACTGTCCCCAAGTATCTCTATGTCACTGTACTCCAGGTATCTCTATGTCACTGTACTCCAAGTATTATCACATCACTGTACCCCAAGTATCTCTATGTCACTGTACCCTAAGTATTTTTGTGTCACTGTACTCCCAAGTATCTCTATATCACTGTAGCTCACGTTTCTCTGTATGACTGTACCCCAAGTATCTCTGTACCCCAAGTATCTCTGTACCCCAAGTATCTCTATATCATTGTACTTCAAGTGTTTTTTGTCACTGTACCCCAAGTATCTTTATGTCACTGTATCCCAAGTGTCTCTATATCATTGTACTCCAAGTATCTCTATGTCACTGTACCCCAAGTATCTCTATGTCACTGTACCCCAAGTATCTCTATGTCACTGTACTCCCAAGTATCTCTATATCACTGTAGCTCACGTTTCTCTGTATGACTGTACCCCAAGTATCTCTGTACCCCAAGTATCTCTATATCACTGTACTTCAAGTATTTTTTTGTCACTGTACCGCAAGTATCTCTATGTCACTGTACCCCAAGTATCTCTATGTCACTGTACCCCAAGTATCTCTATGTCACTGTACCCCAAGTATCGTTATGTCACTGTACCCCAAGTATCGCTATGTCACTGTACCCCAAGTATCTCTGTATCACTGTACCCCAAGTATCTCTATGTCACTGTACCCCAAGTATCTCTATGTCACTGTACCCCAAGTATCTCTATGTCACTGTACCCCAAGTATCGTTATGTCACTGTACCCCAAGTATCGCTATGTCACTGTACCCCAAGTATCTCTGTATCACTGTACCCCAAGTATCTTTATGTCACTGTATCCTAAGTATCACTATGTCACTGTACCCCCAATATTTTTACGTCACCCCATGAATCTGCGTCTTGTATACTGGAGAGACGCCATACAGTTCAGTGCATCCAGGCATGTAGCAGCAGGAAGGTTAATGAGTGGCGGCAGCGGCGGGGGGGTGGTACCCTGGGGCCCCCTCTCATCTCCCCATGTGGCCCCAGATCCCTTCATCCCTCAGATCTCCGACTCTTCATGCTATCTGCCATCTCAGCTATCTCCAGCTCACTTTCAATTAACTCCCGGCTCTATGGCTCATTTGCTGCTCGTTCTGTGAATAATTAAGAATGGAATTTTTAATAACTGTATAGAAGTGAATTGGTTTCCAGAGTCTTGCACTTCTCCCTTGTAGTCCGAGACTGCCCTGCATTACCCCCAGAGGACACCAGGGGGAGCTGTGACCCCAGCCACTCCATCATCTTCCTCATGTTTTTCTGTATCAATACAACCCCAATTAGCGGCACATATTTCACAACCAATCAACCATGCAAGACCTTACCTGCCGCTTTAACCCCTTCTCTACCAGACACCTAGAACGTTCCGTGTTCTCTGCGCGGCTGCATCTGTCGGCCTCGTCAGGGACCATTATGCCAATATTTTCCTGCATCTGTTATAGCCGGTGATTGATGATTACCCGGAAAGTGTTCTGCAGAAAATAATGTCACAATGGTATAATAATACCGTATAGCGGAGGGGGGAGAGCGGTGGAAGGGCGAAACATTAGAAGAAACTCTACTATGCCTGGAACAATGGGGGACGTTGTGATGCCCGGCTAAGCGTAAGATAAAATGCAATGATCCGCTATAGAACCTTATAGTAAGTATTCAATTACCCTGCAGCACTCCCACAGGTGAAATGAGGTATTACACTGTGCTCAGTCAAATCAATAGGCTGCCTACATAACACATGGAAGTGTTGGGTCCTCCAAAGAGAGAGGCACTCTTAGGTTCAGAGGTCAGGATCTGTGCGGCCATTGTCCATCATGTATACGGGTGTGTACGGGTGTATTATTGCAGCGGCCATGGCGTGAGAACATAAGTCTGGTAAGAGAATTAATAAGAAAAACAGGTGCGGCCGAGATCAGAAGACTTGTTGTCTCACAAGGGAGAACATAAGGAGGATTCCCACGCACAACACATTGAAACGCTTAGGAAAAAAATACATTTCCAACTGTTTTCATCTGACGTCTTCATTAGGGGAAGAAGGGAAATATATAAATATCTGCGGAATTTATCCGGAACAAGAGATAAATCACAGAAGAATAGTTCTGAGAGTCACCGAACTTCTTCTCAGCAAATCAGTGGTGGTCTATCTATTATCTATCTATCTATCTATCTATCTATCTATCTATCTCCTATCTATCTATCTCCTATCTATCTATCTCCTATCTATCTATTATCTATCTATCTATCTATCTATCTATCTATCTATCTATCTATCTATCTCCTATCTATCTATCTATCTATCTATCTATCTATCTATCTATTATCTATTATTTATCTATCTATCTATCTATCTATCTATCTATCTCCTATCTATTATCTATCTATCTATCTATCTTCTATCTATTATCTATCTATCTCCTATCTATTATCTATCTATCTATCTATCTATTATCTATTATTTATCTATCTATCTATCTATCTATCTATCTATCTATCTCCTATCTATTATCTATCTATCTATCTATCTATCTATCTATCTATCTTCTATCTATTATCTATCTATCTCCTATCTATCTATCTATCTATCTATCTATCTATCTATCTATCTATCTATCTATCTATTATTTATCTATCTATTATCTATCTCCTATCTATCTATCTATCTATCTATCTATCTATCTATCTATCTATCTATCTCCTATCTATCTATCATCTATCTCTATCTCCTATCTATCTATCTATCTATCTATCTATCTATCTATCTATCTCCTATCTATCTATCTCCTATCTATCTATCTATCTATCTATCTATCTATCTATCTATCTCCTATCTATCTATCTCCTATCTATCATCTATCTATCTATCTATCTATCTATCTATCTATCTATCTATCTATCTATCTATCTATCTCCTATCTATCTATCTATCTATCTATCTATCTATCTATCTATCTATCTCCTATCTATCTATCTCCTATCTATCTATCTTCTGTCTGTCTGTCTGTCTGTCTGTCTGTCTATCTATCTATCTATCTCCTATCTATCTATCTATCTATCTATCTATCTATCTATCTCCTATCTATCTATCTATCTATCTATCTATCTATCTATCTATCTCCTATCTATCTATCTTCTGTCCGGCTTCCCTGGGTTCCATATTTCCTCCCTGTCTCTTACACATGAGCTGTAATAACATCATTTATATGACACATAACCGGTCATGAAATATGAACAGCGGCCGATTTGTAGTAGCAGGAAGAAGAATCATATGAGAGCGGCTCCCGGCGGAGACACAATATCCACATCAGCTCCGCAGCTTATAGAGGAGGATGAGGGGTGAGAGCTCCTCTATCAACCGGACCTTGATTTTTTACAATAAAATATCTGCTCTTTTAATGGTGAGAGAATTCAAAGACTCCATTTATCTATTACTCCAGAGCAGCATTCTTCTGAGTTTGCATTAGCTAGGATTTCCTGCCTGTTTAGTATCAAAACAGATGTATACAGGATCTGCATTATGGGACATGTAGAAGAACTGTGAGTGCAGCTCTGGAGTATAATACAGGATGTAACTCAGGATCAGTACAGGATCAGTAATGTATGCGTGGTATCCCACCACGGGTGTTACTAGTTTGAATGCCCCTCGCAAAGCCTTGTACTGTAAGAAACAATGTGGTAATGAAGGGGTATATTTTAGTTTTCCCACAAGAGGTCACTGTCTGTATATTTGTAACTGTTGCACAGCTGTGGTCATATAAGGGTTATTTTTTTTGTCTGTGATCTGTACACCAATGAAAGTTACTCTTCTCTTTTTCCTATCTTTATCCTACTTTCTTCTCATACTCTTTTATCCACCACTCACAGGAGCTGTTACATACACCCTGTAGGAAGTTGTCTCATGGGGAGAGTAAGTGTAGACCCACACTTAGTCAGTTCTTTTCTGTTTCTCAGTGGAGCAAGATACATAGATCAGGCATCCCTGCTGAGTTAGCCAGGAGCCTTGCTCTGCCAGGTTCTCTGTCCGGGACAGACCAGCTGTAGTGTACACTTATGGAGAACACAGAGACTTTCTCTAAAACAACACTTATCCTCAAGATGCAGTGCTAAACACCTAAAGAGAGGACAAGTCAGAGATCACGCCAACCCACACCATGAACAGTTTAAATACAGTGCAGGATGGTATCCTATAAATAGAGGAACTGATCCGGATAGAGCAAAGCAGCTAAGAGCTTACATACTCTATCTCGCAATGCAGGTGACATTGGGACACCCGCGGAAACTTCGCTCAACTCAGATAACTAGGACTGGGGCTTGTGTCACCCTGATAGGACGGGTAACTCCATACTGCAGGGCAAAAGATGGTATAGAAACAAAGAAACCCAGGCACAAGTATTATTCTTCTTTCAAGTATTCTTTTCAAGTCTTCTTCTTCTTCTAAAGTTCCGGCAGAGCACAGTACTACATTGGGTTAGGACTCTCAAGACCTATTCCTCTCCACTACTCTGAACTCTCTCTACTCTTCTCAGCATGCAACTGCTACTCTACTCTACCTTAACCAGATCTTGGTGAAGATCTAGTGAAGTCAATTCTGTATTATACAATTCACTTGTATCACACCAGCTACACTGTCCGTGGGTCATTGGGTACTGACAGTTTGGGTGGGTCATAACTCCACTCTGGACCACCGTGATAAGCGCCCAAGAGACCCATCACAACCCGGCAGGTCACCGACCATTGGGGAAGGGTATAGCCAGCCAGGTCCCTTGTTCCCTTACAGTTATGTATCAGGGTGCCGTATGCTGGGGTAGCTTGTGCGGTTTTGTGGCTGCAGCGTGAGTGGAGGATCACTTGGGCACTTGTCACAGTGTTGCCAGGAGTGTTGTTGGAACCCACCCCCGGACAAACGGGCGCTGTGCTCAAGGTTTGGATAACCCAAGTGTGAACAGGTGTATAGGTGGATGTGCGATAGAATAGAGCAGAGTCTTATGGCTTAACCAGGATAACTTGGTTTACTGATAAGAACTTCAGTGCAATACAGGATAAATACACACTGGTAACTGCAGGTGCCGGCAGGAGGTAGTAGCAGTATTGTGACAACAAGGTGGGGTAGAGGAACGGCTTAAGGGCCCTGTCCAATATAGCAATGTTATCTGTCGGGGTAGCATGGTGGAGAATAGAAGTAACAGAAGAAAATACTCGTACTCACATATAGATTATCTAATCTGACTGTCTTTTGCCCTATAGTGTCGGCTTCCCGTCTTGCTGGGGTAGTACGAGGTCCCAGGTCCGTGCGCTGAGTTGAGCAGACTTTCCAAACCTTCCCAGAATAGCTGTGTGATGGATACTTCAACTTGAAATATGCCATTTGTCCCACTGAGGTCAGTACCAAACTCCAGATATATTGCCCTGTATGTTGTAGAAGGTGTCCCTGTCTTGGACAAGGTTTCCCTCAGAGGACGTCCTTCTTAGATTTCTAGCACTGCATACTAGCGGTAACCTCCAACAAAAGAAGGATAAATCTCTAGGTCCCTGACAAGGGTCCTGGCCTAAGCCAAGTCCTGGCTTTACTCCCGCAGGAACTGTGCTATCTGTGTGTCTCTCTCCACTGACTCAACTAGAAGACTAATGCGCTGGGACACTCCGCTGAGAGTAGTAGTAGGTGGTAGTACTGGGTAGGGACCCGGTTAGCCACTTGCCTGATGGTAGTCACGGTATGGGCACGAGGGATAGCAGCTGTAGACCGGGAACCTGACCAAGGCCGAGCAATTCCTCGTTGTCCTTAGTCAGGGCACCAATAACTACACCAATACCAAGGTTCAGAAACAACGGTAGTTGTGTATTTATTATATCGGGGGTAACTAGTAGCAACAGTCTCTCCGGATGCAACCGGGTATAAGGCAGACTTGGATAAGGCAGAGTAATGGGTGATGCTGCAATAGGCTGTGATGATAGCGTGCTGAATGATGGTGTAGAGCTCCTCTGCTGGTGGAATTCTTCAGCAAATAAAGAGTTAATGCTGTTCAGACTGTGCGCTGGGGTGGGATTATTCTCAGAGCTTTCCAGTGCAGTGATGGATACTTAAACTACAAGACCCATGATCCCCCAGGGTCAGTGTGGGAGGAGCCGGGGGGGAGAGGAGGAAGAGGATGCTGGGAATGCAAGGACAGTGTGTTGGGATGCTGCTGGAAGCAAGTGAAGAGACCCCTGTGTTTGCTCAACTAAAAGACATTTATCACCCCATAAAGCACCTGCAAAGAACCTGCCTGTTATCAGACACATGCCCGGGCTGTGAGTACAACCAGTTACAGTGTGCAACAAGTTACAGTGTTGGTGTGAGGCGGCCACCATTTCAGGAAGGACACATGGTGGATGTGTAGTGCTGTCAGCCATTTCTAAGCAGGAGATAACAGTAGCACATACTTACAGGAGCCACATCACATGCAGCACCAGTGTTCTACATATAACCCTGCAGACTGGAGGGAAAATACAGGGAATAAATACAAGTGCTGTGAGGTGTATGTGTGACAGTGAGGGGAATAAGTGACAGCCCCACCTGCATCTACAGTGAGAGACTACAGCTAAAGCCTAGCAGTCCCCTGCACTGTTATCTGTGGGAGCTACTTCATTCTCAGCTGTGCACATGCTGGACTTCTCTGGGTTTTGGTACTAGAGGACTATGGACACATTTTTCCTCCTTAAACCTGTTTTTTTTCTTACCTCAGACAAGAACCTCTGAGGGCATTTTTGAACCAGTTGGATCATAAAATTACAGTTTATTGTGTGATTTAATGTCTATGCATGTGTAATTAATAACATTACCTTAAGTTCATTATTGGTGGTTAATTGGCAAATCATTTTCTTTTGTTGCTGTTTGCTACTTGTCTATTGTGTTACCTGCTCTAAGGACAATTCTACTAACCTGTCCCAATAAATGTGTTTTCCTGCTGTCAAAGAAACTGTGTCAGAGAGTTGGGGAATATTTGGGGTGTCACCAAGGTTTCAGGCAGGGGTCCCATCCAATTATTATAACAAAGCTCCACCTACGGGTGTGCTACATTTGGGGGCTCGTCCGGGATACTCGGTGGCCCGCCTACTTGTGAGTGACTCCGCCCCTTTCCCTCCCCCAAAGTGTCTCAGACCCAGTCAGCAACAGCAAAATAATGGCAGAACCAACCCTAGACCCACAAGCCGTTGCTAAATGGTGCAGAACCCTCCAACTGGACCAGAGTCACTGTCTAGGCCTGTCCATTTCCACCACCATCCTTACCCATAGACAGATTTACCAGATAATGGACGAGACTCTGTCCGACAGTCGTTGTTTCATTAGAGGTCTAAAGCAAGACCAGAGTGGTAATACCATGAGAGTTCTATTGGAATTAGACTGCCCTGTTGCTAATGTAGTGGTGCCTAGCAATCTGGAAGTAGGAAATGAAAAATACAAAGTGGAAATAGTCGTACCAGCTGAAGAACAGCCGATACAGCTTGCAAGTCAACCTTCGACTCAAACAACCACTACCGCCACAATTGGCCCAGAGTTTCTGAATGCTCTTGGTGAATTAGTGGAAAAGTGTGCCAAGTCAGGACATTCAACGGCTAGATATAAACGCTTGCCAATGTTCTCAGGGACTCAGCCTCTCCCATCTGATGAAGAAAGCTTTGAGGCCTGGATGGAACAGGCTCTGCAAGGTCTGGATGAATGGGAAGTTTCTGAAGCTCTCAAAAGGCAAAGGATAGCGGAAAGTTTGAAAGGGGTAGCGGCTGATACTATTAGGAATCTTAAGTTGAGTAAGAAAGACTGCACTGCACACGACTACCTGGAGGCACTACAGGATGTGTTCGGTAGGACAGAGGGAGTCTCTGAACTCTTGTACCAGTTTGAGCACACTTACCAAGAAAAGGGAGAAAAGCTGTCTCTTTATATACAGCGGTTGGATAAAATATTGCATCAGATGAGGCTGAAGAGAGGGATGGATGCCGACTCAGTGGACAGTGTCAGAGTAAGACAGCTACTTCGAGGAGCCCTACCCTTAGACCCAGTTATGCTCAAGTTGAGGTCCCAAGGGGACTGTGGCACTCTTAGATATAACCAATTGGTCAAGTTGGTCCGAGAAGAGGAAGCCATGTTGGAGGAAAAAGGGGTCAGTGTCAAGGTCCCAGGAACCTTCAGTACTAAAGTGCAGACAGTACAAGCTTGTTGTGCTGGGGAGGAGTTAGCTCAGCTGAGGGAACAAGTGTCAAAGCTAACTGAGCTGGTGACTTTAGTAGCTGGTACTCAGTTACAGCCTGATGAAAGGGCTGAGACTGTGCCCTCGGGTACTGCCTCCCAGAAGGAGAGAAAAAGAAAAGATGCTATAATCTGCTACCAGTGTGGAGGAAGAGGGCATGTTAGGAGGCAATGCCCAAGCCTTGAAACCTCCAAGGAAGTGCAGACAAGAAAGCCGCCGGGAAACTTCAGAGGGCCCCAGTGAAGGAGTCAGCTGGGTGCCCCAGAGGAAGGAACTCCAATCAAGCAAAACATAGAGTGGACCGTTTCAACTTTAACCCTCGAGCTAAAACCAAAACTGAGGTTCAACCTTTACCACTGAAGTGGGTGAGAGACAAAACTAAAGCCATAACACGACAGAAGCAGATAGAAGACCCCACCATGTATGACTATTCTCAAAGTACCACGAGTCGGCCCAAAACCAGATATCAGAAGGTTTTGATTGATGCTACAACAGACACAAAATCAAGAACACCTCCTGAGTTAATTGGGCCTTCCCCAGTAGTCTCAGTCCGGATTGAAGGAGTGTACAGCAAAGTCCTGTTGGATACGGGAGCTCAGATAACAGTACTTTTTAGGGATTTCTACCAGAAGCATCTAAAGCATCTCCCTATTCACAAGTTAGAGAATCTGGAGATCTGGGGCCTCAGTGACACGAAGTTCCCTTATGATGGCTATGTATCTCTCAAGGTGGAATTTCCTTGTTCTGTGGTGGGATCAACGGAAGTTTTCGAAACTTTGGCTGTTGTCTGCCCCAGACCTAAAGAAGGTGGGGAAGCAGCCATGCTGGTAGGCACCAACACTGACTTTGTACGAAGAATGTTGAAACCTCAATTGGTGAATAAGCAGGAGGCAGTGCACCCAGTGTTGAGGCCCATGTTTGCTCTGCTAAAGTCCCAGGAAAGATACCAGAAGGAAGATATTGGTCATGTGTGGACTCAAGCCAGTAAAGAATATACTGTTTTACCCGGTAAAGTTACCTGCATGAGGGCCAAAATTAAAATGTACCGTGACAGCACCAGTTCTCACCTTATGATGGAGATGGATCCTGAAGCAGATTTACCTCCTGGAGTAGAATTAGTGCCAGAAGTCTGGCCATCGAACAAATTAAAGCATCCACAGGACTCCCTTCTAGTGGGGTTGAAGAATACTGGGGGTGCTCCAGTAGTTTTAAGGCCTTCTATACGCCTCGGGAAGGTTTACAATGCTACCCCTTTACCCTCTGCAGCCCTCCTTGGAGCAAGTCCAGAAACTGTTGAGGCCCTGATTGATGAAGTGGATATAGGAGGAGGTCGAATGTCACAAGAGTGGGTAGACAGAGTTCGAAAGTTGTTGAAAGCTCGAAAAAACTGCTTCTCCGCACATGAGCTGGATATGGGATGTGCAAAGAGTGCGCAACACCAGATCCGATTGAAAGATGATAGACCTTTCAGAGAACGCCCTAGAAGAGTAGCTCTTGGTGATTTAGAGGATCTACGTAAGCATCTGGAAGACCTTAAAGTGGCTGGGATAATCAGAGAGTCCCGAAGTCCTTATGCTTCACCTATAGTTGTGGTGCGCAAGAAGAATGGCACCATTCGGATGTGTGTTGATTACCGGACTCTAAATCAGCGGACCATTCCTGATCAGTACACCACCCCTCGAATTGAAGATGCTTTAAATTGTTTGGTAGGGAGTAAGTGGTTTAGTGTCCTGGATCTGAGGAGTGGATACTATCAGATTCCAATGAGCCCTGAAGACAAGGAGTTGACGGCTTTCATCTATCCAGGTGGATTCTTTGAATTTGACAAAATGCCACAAGGTCTCATGGGGGCTCCAGCTACGTTTCAGAGACTTATGGAGAAAACAGTCGGTGACATGCATCTGCTGGAAGTGATCGTATATCTGGATGATATAATAGTGTTCGGAAAGACATTGGAAGAACATACTGACCGGCTGATGCGAGTCTTGGATCGGCTTGAGCAGGAAGGACTGAAGTTGTCTCTTGAGAAGTGCAAGTTTTTTCAGCCCTCTGTGACGTATGTAGGGCATGTGGTTTCTGCTGAGGGAATAGCCACTGACCCAGAAAAACTGGAAGCTGTGACATCATGGCCCAAGCCCCGGACGATCACAGAATTACGTTCTTTCCTGGGGTTCTGCAGTTACTACAGGAGATTTGTCAAGGGTTTTTCCAAAGTAGCGAGACCGCTCAATCAGCTGCTGCAGAATGAAGTGGAACCCGGTGACACTGATGAAGAGAGGGCTCTCCAGAAACCAAAGGGTCCTAGAAAATCCAAGGAGTGCATTGAAGACCGCTGGAGTCCTGAATGCGAGCAGGCATTCGAACAGTTGAAGCACTGCCTTACCCATGCTCCTGTGCTAGCCTATGCTGACCCTGCCAAATCGTATGTGCTGCACGTGGATGCAAGCCGAGAAGGTCTTGGAGGAGTGTTATATCAAGAACATGATAAGAAACTAAGACCAGTGGCCTTTGTGAGCAGAAGTTTGTCTCCCACAGAGAAGAACTATCCAGCCCATAAACTGGAATTCTTGGCTCTCAAATGGGCTGTGGTTGACAAATTACATGACTACTTGTATGGAGCTGAATTTGAAGTTCAAACTGACAATAACCCCTTGACTTACATACTGACCACTGCCAAGCTGGATGCTACAGGACATCGGTGGATGGCTGCACTTTCAAATTACAATTTTAGCCTTAAGTACCGCCCTGGTAAGGAAAATGGGGATGCAGATGGACTGTCCCGAAGACCTCATGGCGATATGCACCCTGAAGATGAGTGGGTAGAAATTCCTGCACCTGGGGTGAGGACCATGTGTCAATATGTTAGCTGTTGCTCTGAAAATGGATGTTGGGCGCGAAAGCTAGGGCTTCACGAGGAGAGTGTGCCTGAAGTCTACTGTAATCTGGTAACTTTGCAAGCTTCACCTCTTCCTGCTATTACGCAAGGTGATTTGAAGAAAGATCAAAGAGAAGATTCACTCTGTGGGCTAGCTGTAGCGGCTCTCCAAAAACAACAAGCTGATATACTGCACACAGATGATCATCCGTTGGCTAGACTCCTTGCCAAAGAATGGGATCGTTTGAAAATCCGCAATGGGCTGGTCTACCGAAGAGCTCCAAGTCAGCTAAACAGTGAAAAGTGGCAGCTACTACTCCCCCAAAAGTACAAGGACTTAATACTTCAATCACTACATGATGATCATGGTCATCTGGGTTTTGACCGAACTTTAGGCCTAGTCAGGGACAGATTCTACTGGCCATGCATGAAGCAGAATGTAGAAGATTATTGCCGTTCTTGCCTTCGCTGCATTCAGAGGAAAACTCTGCCTGCTAGAGCCGCTCCTCTTGGGAAAATGGAAAGTCAAGGGCCGCTGGATCTTGTTTGTATTGATTTCCTATGCATTGAACCAGATAAAGGTGGAGTCAGCAATGTATTAGTGGTGACCGACCATTACACAAGATACGCTCAGGCTTTCCCTACCCGTGACCAAAAAGCCATTACAGTGGCAAAGATTCTTGTAGAAAAGTTCTTTGTGCACTATGGCCTTCCAAGGAGGATCCATTCAGACCAAGGGAGAGATTTTGAAAGTAAGTTGATTCATGAGCTACTCACTCTGCTGGGTGTACAAAAGAGTCGTACAACCCCATATCACCCACAAGGCGATCCTCAGCCGGAGCGTTTTAACAGAACCTTGTTGGACATGTTAGGTACACTGTCGGCCGAGAAGAAAGCCCATTGGAGCCGGCATGTAGCTACTGTCGTCCATGCATACAACAGTACTAGAAGTGATGCTACAGGATTCTCTCCATACCTCCTCATGTTTGGAAGAGAGGCTCGACTTCCAGTTGATTTGGTTTTCGGTGTTACTGCTGATGACACATCCGTACAATCACATGCAAGCTATGTGAGAAGATTAAAGGAAAACTTGAAACAGGCCTATGAACAGGCTGAAGCTACTGCTGGCCAACGGCACCATCAAAATAAAGCTCGTTATGACAAAAAGGTGAAGGTCCATGACTTACAACCAGGAGACAGGGTTCTTCTAAGAAATCTGGGTCTTCATGGAAAAAACAAACTGGCCGATCGTTGGGGTTCACAAATCTACATCATCTGCTCACAGTTGCCTGACATCCCGGTGTATCAAATTTGCCCAGAAGGGAAGAATGGACCCATCAAGACATGGCATCGAAATAATCTTATGCTTTTGACAGAATCTGCAAGGATTATAACTTCAGAACCTAAAATAGCTCAGCGCAAACCCAACTCTAGGCGGTCTAGGAGACTGAGGCGAAGGGAACCTTTACTCCTAAATCAGGAGGAAACTAACCCAAGGGAACAGACAAATCCAAGCGAAGATGAGTGGGAGCTAGATGAGTTTTTCCATGACTGGAATGTGGATCTTCCATCAGACATTAATTTGAATATCAATGCTCCAGAATTCGTTCCCCAACATATCCAACAAGAGCTGGATGATCAGTCTTCCCTGGATGCAGACGATTCCCTGCCAAGGGACAATAGAGATCGCACCGACACCCCTGGTGAATGCCCTGCACATTCTGCTGAAGCAACTTTTCTTAATCATGAGGATAAGGGAAATGAAGCTGGGCAAGACACATCTCAAAAAAAGAAACAGGAAAAGTCTGAACCAGGTTGTGAGTCAAGCTTCTCTGTTATAAGCTCTGAATCAAGACCTTCAAGACCCATTAGACCTCCACAAAGACTTACCTATGATTCCCTGGGTCATAGTACTCAAGAGCCTATTAAGACTGCTCATAGACTGACCTTCGCCCATTCTCCCCTGAATGTTAGTTCACTTGGTGACACCCTGCCCCAGACAAAATGTGGTGATGTGCCTTGGTGGGATGTTCCTCTTGCATATAATGCTACTGCTCATTTGATGGTGTATTAATAATTTTACAGTTTTATAATAACCCATATTTTCTCTTGCTCATCTTGAGAGGACTCAAGACTTCAAGTGGGGGGAGAATGTAGAGCTCCTCTGCTGGTGGAATTCTTCAGCAAATAAAGAGTTAATGCTGTTCAGACTGTGCGCTGGGGTGGGATTATTCTCAGAGCTTTCCAGTGCAGTGATGGATACTTAAACTACAAGACCCATGATCCCCCAGGGTCAGTGTGGGAGGAGCCGGGGGGAGAGGAGGAAGAGGATGCTGGGAATGCAAGGACAGTGTGTTGGGATGCTGCTGGAAGCAAGTGAAGAGACCCCTGTGTTTGCTCAACTAAAAGACATTTATCACCCCATAAAGCACCTGCAAAGAACCTGCCTGTTATCAGACACATGCCCGGGCTGTGAGTACAACCAGTTACAGTGTGCAACAAGTTACAGTGTTGGTGTGAGGCGGCCACCATTTCAGGAAGGACACATGGTGGATGTGTAGTGCTGTCAGCCATTTCTAAGCAGGAGATAACAGTAGCACATACTTACAGGAGCCACATCACATGCAGCACCAGTGTTCTACATATAACCCTGCAGACTGGAGGGAAAATACAGGGAATAAATACAAGTGCTGTGAGGTGTATGTGTGACAGTGAGGGGAATAAGTGACAGCCCCACCTGCATCTACAGTGAGAGACTACAGCTAAAGCCTAGCAGTCCCCTGCACTGTTATCTGTGGGAGCTACTTCATTCTCAGCTGTGCACATGCTGGACTTCTCTGGGTTTTGGTACTAGAGGACTATGGACACATTTTTCCTCCTTAAACCTGTTTTTTTTCTTACCTCAGACAAGAACCTCTGAGGGCATTTTTGAACCAGTTGGATCATAAAATTACAGTTTATTGTGTGATTAGATGTCTATGCATGTGTAATTAATAACATTACCTTAAGTTCATTATTGGTGGTTAATTGGCAAATCATTTTCTTTTGTTGCTGTTTGCTACTTGTCTATTGTGTTACCTGCTCTAAGGACAATTCTACTAACCTGTCCCAATAAATGTGTTTTCCTGCTGTCAAAGAAACTGTGTCAGAGAGTTGGGGAATATTTGGGGTGTCACCAAGGTTTCAGGCAGGGGTCCCATCCAATTATTATAACAAAGCTCCACCTACGGGTGTGCTACAATGGGAGTAGTAGTGATACTGAAGTTGAGATGCTGGGCGGAATGGAACTGAGATGAATACTTGCTGTTGATGATTAGAGAAGATGATGAGAGGAATGACTGAAGAACGGCACCCAGATCTTTAGTATAGATGAGGATCTTGAGACTTGAGAATAAAGACACAGCCAGGTCCCGACTGGACCGGAACACTTCTCGTGACACTGGAGCAGCAGAGCACACGTATTTCTCTCCTGGCAGTGGAGAGAGGTCACACACACCCTATCCCCTTGAAGGTAGGGGATAGAGCTCAGGAACAACAGAGCAACACACCCTTCTCCCCTAAAGGTGGGGAGAAGACCGAGGTAGGACAGGAAGTCACATGGTATTCCCAGCCAAAGCTCGATGGCCATTGGGGTTACCATGGAAGCAGGGGGCAGTCACGTGACACCAAGCCATTGCATCATCACTCCATTAGGACATATAGGACCAAATATACATGAAAATGAGTGAAACAGCAGACCTGAATACTGAGAGGGGTGACACATCATACAGTTTGCAGTGGACCATAGTTTTCCATAACAGAGGCAATAACATATTGACTGACTCAGATATAAAGATACACTTTGAAGGAAACAACAAGAGAAGGAACTCTGTTCTGGGACACTGCATTAAGATCCTACCACCAGGAACTAGCTCCTTTTAATAGGGGTACCTTATCTAGTGTGTGATTGGTGGGGCTGTGTGTGTAAGAGAGAAGAAAGAAGAGGCAGGATAGGAGGAAAGGTGAGGGAAGATTACATGCACCTGTGATAGGAAGAAACATAGCAGGTGATATAAAACAATTAATTCTTAGACCTTCAGCTGTGCATAGTACATACATATTAAATATGACAGTGACACCTAGTGGGGAAAACACACAATACACTTCTCCTTCATCCCCTGAGAGAGTTACTGTGGCCAGGTGCATAAAACTTAGTGTCACACCTGTGCTGGGACACTACAAGTTTCCTCTGCATTACATCAGTAGTCATTCAGCTGTATCTGTGTAATACTTCATTCCACCTGTGGGGGTGCTATAGATAAAGTCAGCCCTTTGTGCCTCCCATCTTGTCTTTGCTCCTGGGACTCCTTCTAATTGAGTGATCTAATTTATTACATCCTTTTCTTTCTTGTTTTTCTGTTTTCTTACAGAAATAGACTTGGAAAGTTCCGGAGCTATTATCCTATTAAATGACCCATGAGCCTCTTTGTAGGACGAGGAGTCCGAGGGCGAGAGCCGAGTGTGATAATGCCGTCACCTCCGATGGAAAGGTTTATTTTCTCCGCTCTTATCCTTCCCCGTTTTCATTAATTAAATGCTCTAATGGCGCCTGAAGACGACGGGAAGACGTGTAATAGCGGTAGAAATGTGCTGCGTTATTATTAACCGTCCTGATGAGATGCGGCTAATTATACCGCCATACGTTACATTAATACCTGACTAATGGGACACACCGATTAACCTGATACTATGACCGAGACAGGATGGGATTTCTATCTGTGCTTCTATAGGCTGTAAGGGGGTCAGTGCACCCCGACCCCCCCCCCCGATACATAGACAGATACAGCATTGTACAAGCTCTATGGTGCATCAGAGCTGGGGGATATGGAGGCCGTCAAATGGGAAGACATCGATGGTGGGGTCCAACCCATGTCTAAACCCCTTATATGCCATCAGGAGACCCCTTAAACTTACAGTCCCTCTTAGACCATCTTAACTAACATAGAACCAAGACCTCCTAATTATAAACATATATCCAAAAAAATCTTTCAAATCAACTGATGTCAGTAAGTTACATTGATTTGTAATTTACTAATATTTAAAAATCTACAGTCTTCCAGTACTTATCAGCTGCTGTATGTCCTACAGGAAGTGGTGTATTCTTTCCAGCCTGACCCAGTGTTCTCTGCTGCCACCTCTGTCCATGTCAGGAACGGTCCAGAGCAGCAGCAAATCCCCATAGAAAACCTCTCCTGCTCTGGACAGTTCCTGACATGGACAGAGGTGGCAGCAGAGAGCACTGCGTCAGACTGGAAAGAATACACCACTTCTTGCAGGACATGCAGCAGCTGATAAGTACTGGAAGGCTGGAGATTTTTAAATAGAAATAAATTACAAATCTGTATAACTTTCGGACATCAGTTTATTTAAAACCTTTTTCCCCCCACTGGAGTTCCCCTTTAAGACCTCAGATCAGGATACTATGTATACAGAACCCACAGTTCAGCCATCAAATCTTAAGCCAAATACTATATTGGGAAATTTCTACTGTTTGGACCCCCCTCCCAAAAAAGTGGACCCCAAAATGTTCCAGAGATGCAACTGTATATATGTATTTAAGCTTCATCTATCAGGAGACACTCTGGGTGATCGGAGGGTTAATTTCCCAATCTCCTTAGGGGTCAGTTTACTGAGAATCTTCAGACACTAATCGATAACCTTGTACATTAAACACTTAAATGTGAACGCAAACAAACCACAGGACGCGTAAAGCCAGAGGAGCCGTCAGAAGGAGAACAGATAATAGGTGGTGTATATCCGTGCCTTCTATTTTATATATGGAGAGAACAGAGTTCTGGGGCTATAAAGGGAAAGAATTGGCCTATAGGAGAAGGCAGAGGAAACAGGGTTCATGGGGGTATACCAGTTCCCGGGAAGGGTTAAAATATAATTTTATTCCAGGTTTTTAACATTTTTCTATGACACTTGCAGTACCACTTTTCGCCACTGTGTGAGCATGTGAGTTTCCACTGACACAGCCACAACAGTGCCACCTGCTGGTGAGTGTAATTCATCCAAATAAATTCAAGGGATTTGAAACTTATAATAATAAAGCCATATACATAAAGTATATATGAATAATATACACAAATAAGAAGCCACTGAGCTCATTGAAAAGCTGCAGCCCCTTTGGTTTTGAGGTGCTCCGACCTCTCATCCTGAAAATCTGAGTGGGTTGGACCAGTCCATGCCCTACCTAGGCCTTTTTTCAGTTGGCAAGTCTGCCATCTTTTGCCCAGTGACTTATTAGCACCCCCTGGTGTCCAGCACCAAGGACCTATGATTTAAAGTGTCACTGTCATTTAATTTTTTTTTTTTTTTTTTTTGCAGGAATCAATAGTACAGACGATTTTAAGAAACTTTGTAATTAGGTTTATTAGCTGAAAAATAAATTTTTATCATGAAAAAGCAGTTTGAAGCTCTCCCCCCTGTCTTCATTGTTCTCCTATGGAGAGGGGAGGGGTGAAGGGAGATGAGGCACCAAAACAGGACAACAAAGAGTTAATTTACAGCTACATCACCAGGCTATCTCCTCTAAAGTCAGCACTGACTTCTCTGACCTCTGAATAACGGCTTTCACACTGGTCCTGCTGTGTAATCTTTTTTTCTCTGCTAGCGACTAATCTCCCTCCTCCCCTCTCCATAGGTTACACAGGGCCCGACTGATGTAAAAGAGTCGAGATTTCCTGATAATGAGCAGTGACAGAGAGAGGAGGGAGGGGGGGGGGGGGGACCTGGGGAAAGTCTTTTTGAATGCAGATAATGGCATATTTACCTAATAAACCCAACTACAAAGTTTCTTAAAATCGCCTATACTATTGATTTCTGAAAAAAAAATAAAAAAATTTATATATATATATATATATATATATATATATATATATATATATATATGGTTTTTTTTCAGAACAGTGACACTTTAAATAACAGCCCTATGGGGAAGGTAGTGAATGTCAACCCCAATATAACTGTTGTCACAACAGTAACCCGTTCACCGCTATCTAGTTCTAATCCCGTTCCGTCTTCTAGTGACATCATGGTCATTGTCCCACCTATTCCCCTTTCTTTGCGTCATACGCCGGTCCCCCCCCCCCTTTCCGCCTGTCCCCTGATAGCTGCCCCAACGTGCCAGCAGCTATTCTGAGCCTGGCGGTATTCCTATGCTATCAATAATCCCTGTCTATCTCCTTCTCCCGGTTCTAGCTGAGCACAGATACTGTTGTCTGCATGATTAAGTGTTTGTGAGCAGCACAGTGATTCATAGGCAGCAGTTTTACTGGAGAGAGCTCAACACCCGCCTGACAGTGCCGCATCAATATTACCGCTGATATCATGTATGAGAGTATTAGTAATTGGAAGTCTATATACCCGACAATGAATGAAGAGCAACCACCCTGTCCTAGACGAGTCACACAGCAACGCACTGAGTTACATAAATAATCATAATATCCTTACACTCTATATTCTGAAGATGCCTCAGCATAGTGCACTGGTTATAGGGTTCCTAACTCAAGAATATGCTTACTATAAAACTGCCCATTATGTATTAAAATATTATTACCATTGTACTGCCCCCTATGTGTTAGAAGACAACTACTATAATACTGCCCCCTTGATATAAGAATATAACTCTATAATACAGCTCCTATATACAGGGATATAACTACTATAATACTGGAACGGCCCTGCGATCCCCATATCACAGGACCAGACCCAAAAATGCCACACCAGAACCCGGCCAGCACCACCGGCGGAGAAGGTCGCCCCCAAACAGCACAAGTCTGGATAAGGTATTGCACTCACCACAGCTACTGCAGATAGAATGGGACAAACAGCAGGAGACACCTGAGTGCACATGCTTTTAATCCCTCCTGTTTGTCCCATTCTATCTGCAGTAGCTATGGTGAGTGCAATACCTTATCCAGACTTGTGCTGTTTGGGGGCGACCTTCTCCGCCGGTGGTGCTGGCCGGGTTCTGGTGTGGCATTTTTGGGTCTGGTCCTGTGATATGGGGGTCGCAGGGCCGTTCCATGGCCTCCCTTTCCCTGACTGTGCACACCTGCGGGGGTTGGTGATCACTGACCGGCACAGTGTGGACTTAGTGTAGGGACCCATGTGTATCAGATACCTGCACGAGGTACATGGGGCAGTGTGGCTTGATCAATTCATACACAAAATTCTGATGTGTTTTATGCAGCTGAGAGGTACTAGTATCAGCCATAGGTGTGAGGTGCAGCACTCTTTTCTCTCCTGTAATGCATATACAGGGACATAACTACTACAATACTGCTCCCTATATACAGGAATATAACTACTATAATACTGCCTCCTATATACAGGAATATAACTACTATAATACTGCTCCTATATACAGGAATATAACTACTATAATACTGCTCCTATATACAGGGATATAACTACTATAATACTGCTCCTATATACAGGAATATAACTACTATAATACTGCTCCTATATACAGGAATATAACTACTATAATACTGCTTCTATATACAGGAATATAACTACTATAATACTGCCCCCTATGTACAGGAATATAACTACTATAATACTGCCCCCTATATACAGGAATATAACTACTATAATACTGCCCCCTATATACAAGAATATAACTAGTATAATACTGCTCCTATATACAGGAATATAACTACTATAATACTGCTCCTATATACAGGAATATAACTACTATAATACTGCTCCTATATACAGGGATGTAACTACTATAATACTGCTCCTATATACAGGAATATAACTACTATAATACTGCTCCTATATACAGGAATATAACTACTATAATACTGCTCCTATATACAGGAATATAACTACTATAATACTGCTCCTATATAAAGAAATATAACTACTATAATACTGCTCCTATATACAGGAACATAACTACTATAATACTGCTCCTATATACAGGAATATAACTACTATAATACTGCTCCTATGTACAAGAATATAACTACTATAATGTGTGTAAGGTAGATGAAGACAGCACTCACCCGGTCTGTATCAGCTCAGTTAATTCCATGCACCGCTGGTGGCAGGGAGGGAGAGGTGAGGACGCGCACTGGGACGGCCGTTTCGGGGACACGCCCCCTTTGTCGACCAGGTATTGACGTCATGTGGTGGGAGGTGTGCTATATACACAGGTAACGTGCACGTGATCAATTAAGGAAAAAGATATGTGTTAAACAAATAACAAAGACATTTACACAAAAACACTGAAATCGTTACGCTCGTTAAGGCCGAGCGGGCCCGTAGCGTTAAGTCGGGAAATCCAGAGGGACTCTTTTCTCAGAAGTGTCTGATGTTTGTCAGCTCCCTCCGGTACAGCATTAACTCTTTCTAGTCCGAGAAACTTTAGGTTCCTGGTATCGCCGTGATGGCACGATGTTGTTTTCTCCACTACCAACCCTTATATTAAGTTTATTAAGTCTTATCACCGTTTTGTCGATGACATTTTTATTGTTTGGCAGGGCACAGAGACACAATTTTCTGACTTCATTCAGTTTCTTAATACACACAATCACGTTAATATGCTTTTTACTTCCAAATTCGGTGGCGATTCTCTTGAATTCTTGGATGTTCAAGTCAATATCCGTAACAATGAGATCCACACCTCGGTGTACAGGAAACCTACCTCTTGCAATTCTCTTCTCCATTTCGGCAGCTCACACCCTGCGCACGTTAAGAAAGCAATCCCTTATGGACAGATGCTGCGCCTGCGCAGGGTGAACTCTACAGATGATTCATTTAATAAACAGGCTGCCGAGATGGAGAGGAGATTTGCTGAAAGAGGATATCCTGACACTCTTGTAAAAGAAGCACGTCACAGGGCCAGTATACAGAGTAGGACCAATCTTCTGTCATATACAGCTAAACATAATTCCCTAGACAGGAGATTTAATTTCATCTTTCAGAATTCCCCTAATAATGTGGCAATACAGGAGGCCATTAAAAAACACTGGCACCTTTTAGAGTCAGACCCTGACCTTAGGGAAATTGCAGAGAGGAAGCCTTGTGTCTCCTATAGAAAGAATAAAACAATAGCTGACCATCTAAACAATTCCAATTTAAAAATAAAAAATACTGACTGGCTATCCAAGACACTGCCTCAAGGCAACAGAAAATGTGGCCAGTGCAAGTACTGCACTCAAATGCTAAATGTATCCTTCATTCGCTTGGGAGGCCATGAATGTATGATAAAAGATTTCATTACCTGTAAATCTCCCTTCGTAGTATATGCGATTGTTTGCAGTTGTGGGTCATACTACATAGGAAAAACCAAGAGACCCTTATGGGTAAGGTTTAAAGAACATGCTTACTCTGTAAAGACGGGTAAAGGCGTTCCACGCCTTATAGAACATGTACGAACTGTCCATCACGGCGATACCAGGAACCTAAAGTTTCTCGGACTAGAAAGAGTTAATGCTGTACCGGAGGGAGCTGACAAACATCAGACACTTCTGAGAAAAGAGTCCCTCTGGATTTCCCGACTTAACGCTACGGGCCCGCTCGGCCTTAACGAGCGTAACGATTTCAGTGTTTTTGTGTAAATGTCTTTGTTATTTGTTTAACACATATCTTTTTCCTTAATTGATCACGTGCACGTTACCTGTGTATATAGCACACCTCCCACCACATGACGTCAATACCTGGTCGACAAAGGGGGTGTGTCCCCGAAACGGCCGTCCCAGTGCGCGTCCTTACCTCTCCCTCCCTGCCACCAGCGGTGCATGGAATAAACTGAGCTGATACAGACCGGGTGAGTGCTGTCTTCATCTACCTTACACACAGCGTATTACTCCCTCATCATCTTGCACCCCCGGCACCCAGCCGTTTTGCATCACGGTGTATCCTGCAAATTTAGGTCCGTGGATCCATAGGCATTGGACTATTGTGTGGTGGTGCGGGTCAGCTGTTTCTCCTCCTCGCAATAACTACTATAATACTGCCCCCTATATACAGGAATATAACTACTATAATACTGCTCCTATATACAGGAATATAACTACTATAATACTGCTCTTATATACAGGAATATAACTACTGTAATACTGTCCCCTATATACAGGAATATAACTACTATAATACTGCTCCTATATACAGGAATATAACTACTATAATACTGTCCCTATATACAGGGATATAACTACTATAATACTGCTCCTATATACAGGAATATAACTACTATAATACTGCTCCTATATACAGGAATATACTACTATAATACTGCTCCTATATACAAGAATATAACTACTATAATACTGCTCCTATATACAGGAATATAACTACTATAATACTGCTCCTATATACAGGAATATAACTACTATAATACTGCCCCCTATATACAGGAATATAACTACTATAATACTGCTCCTATATACAGGAATATAACTACTATAATACTGCTCCTATATACAGGAATATAACTACTATAATACTGCTACTATATACAAGAATATAACTACTATAATACTGCTCCTATATACAGGAATATAACTACTATAATACTGCTCCTATATACAGGAATATAACTACTATAATACTGCTCCTATATACAGGAATATAACTACTATAATACTGCCTCCTATATACAGGAATATACTACTATAATACTGCTCCTATATACAAGAATATAACTACTATAATACTGCTCCTATATACAGGAATATAACTACTATAATACTGCTCCTATATACAAGAATATAACTACTATAATACTGCCCCCTATATACAGGAATATAACTACTATAATACTGCACCCTATATACAGGAATATAACTACTATAATACTGCTCCTATATACAAGAATATAACTACTATAATACTGCTCCCTATATACAGGAATATAAGTACTATAATACTGCTCCTATATACAGGAATATAACTACTATAATACTGCCCCCTATATACAGGAATATAACTACTATAATACTGCTCCTATATACAAATATATAACTATACAAATTAGAATAATGTATACTGAATATGATAAATTTCAAGACCTTCATGTTTCCTTGTTGTGCAGAGTGGGTGACACTTGGCTCTGGATGGGGTGGAGGTGGTTCGGCAGTAGCGGAGCGGCACCATCTCACCGTGTCTGAGATGGCAGCGATGTCATATGGGCCCATTTATTTTTTCAAAATGGAAAACAGTCTGTCCTCGGGGCAGAACTTGGCAGAGTGGAGACTTCATCTTTCTTACATCCCATAACAGAGAAATCCTTCCAACGTTAATTTCAAGAACAAGGACAAAATATCGTAAATTATACCGTGGGCCTCTAGAAGATTCCGGGCTTTTTCATATATCACCAGTGGCTAATGCAGCGATAATGGGATTGTTAACCCTTGTCTGCCCACAGGACTGGGAAAGGAATTGCCTTGGAGGACAATTAATGGATTTTATGGTCAGTGTGGTTCTGATGTACAAAATAAAATAAAAAACAAACATGAAAAAAAAAAATCTATATTTTTTTTACATTTTCTATACATACAGTAGCTCTAGTGCAGATCTAAGTTGCTTTCATGGTAACGACAAACCCTACCATGTTTTACAGTATTCATCTGCAAACATTCAGTAGATATGATTGCAGCATCAGACTACACAGTTTTTGTTTGTAGTCTGTTACCATAGAGACAGATCTAACTTCATAGAAAGAGATGCCCTGGTACCTGTATCCAAGCTTTTTTGGGCCTAAAGCTGTCATTTGGTTGAGATAAATCTTGCTAAATTAAGGGTTAACATTACTGCTGTGTATTTGCTACATCTAATTGTCACATGTAAAGAAGTAGATCCTTTTCACATGGCACTCCTACAGGCAGATTCTGGGAGTCTCCAAAGTGTGGTGTCCCACCACAGGTGCTGTATATGCACCCCAGTAAGTTGTAAACAAGGGTGAGATGTAAGGGTAAACAAGTGAGAGATGAACTATCTATCTATCTATCTATCTATCTATCTATCTATCTATCTATCTATCATCTATCTATCTATCCTCTTCCTCTTCTTCTCTCACCCACACTCAGCCCCACCACTCACAGGAGGGTTTAGATATAGCCCTTGTAGGAGGAGTTTACTTGGTGGAGGATGTGAGTCAGTCTTAGTCAAGTTTTAGTAAAGGACACACAGAGTCCAAGTTCCTGCAGATGTTAAGCCAGGGCTTGGCTCTGGCCAGGACTCCTGACAGGGACGAGGCAGTTCAAACTAGGTTCTCAGTGTGAACAGATGTGTTAGAAGCTAGCTCTTAGAGAGATGTTCTTTATACAAGCAACCACTACAGTTATGCAGTGCTAAGCTCCACGTAGGGGAGAAAAGCCACCTAGGATCACCCTAGCCCACCCCAGGACCCCCCTAAAAATGTGCATTCCTGATACGAGAGGAACTGACCCCAGTAGGAAAAAGCTAGTGAAATAGGTCTACGTATCCTACTGCGCAGCTCTTGTCTGATTCTTTTGTCAACCTTTGTCAAGATTTGCACTACTTGTATTAAGTGTACTGTTCACCTGTAACTTTTTTCAGTAAAGTGTTCTATTTTTGTAGGAAACGCACAGGACTCTATCATATATTTCCGCACCTGCACCCACACACACCATTGTCTACCTTGGGTTGTTTTTCCCCTCTCTGTGGGTGGTGATACTCACATCCCGCGTGGGTCTACTATCACTCCAGGTTGCGGTGACAAGTGCCCAAGGGACCTGCAACAAGCCCGGAGGTTACCGACCATTTGGGGACACAAACCGGCCAAAACAGGTACCAACATCACACCTGTGCGTCACGACAACCAACATCACAGTAACTGGCCGAGTACCACATTTTTTCTTCTTAAATTTTAGTTTTATTGCTTCAGCTAAACTAGATTCTGCTAAACTAGAGCCCTGATCCCAGATTCCGAGGACAGAAACATCTGAACCCCGGGGGTCTTCTTTAGGACACCGAGGAGACACAAGTCTCCTGGTATCGTCATCTCCATCACCTTGCTCTTGGCAAGAAGAGCGCTGGCAAAACTAAAGCCCCCAAACCTAAAAGTCGAGGACAGAAGCATCTGAACCTCAAGGGTCTTTTCAGGGGCACTGAAGGGGCACAAGTCTCCTGGCATACATCATCCTCATCGCTTGGTCGCCTGGAGGCTCCACATCTGAAGATCCTCTACTATACTCCATTACTAGGAACTTCAGTTGGAACCAGACACCATAGAAGACACCGAGAGGGAAATTTATCGAAACCAGTCCACCCCCCACCCCCCACAAGTGTTTATGGGCCATAACAGACTTCACATGTGAGTTGGTCAAGTGGCTACTAGCTGCGGCACTTGTCATGGAGTGGTGGTTAGCTTCCTAGATCCAGAATACATCCATCGTGAAATGTTCCTCTTACCCCTTTCCACAAGGTGTTGGTGTAAGACACAATCATAAAGAGTTCTACTTTACGGGTTCTCCACGGGATAGGGGAAAAGTAGGAGCCCCCCGGGTCAGCACGCGACCCACCGCTCTATTCATTCCTATGGAGCCGACGGAAAGAGCAGAGTACAGCGCTCTTCTGGCTTACTCTGCTTTTTCCGTCGCTCCATTGGAATGAATAGAGCCAAGGGTCGCATGCCGATCCAGGGCTCTATTCATAACAGAGGTGGTGGGGTCCAATACGGAGATTGCCAGGGGATTCAGGGGTCGGACCCCCCACGATCTCCTACTTTTCCCCTATCCTGTGGATAGGGGAAAAGTAAATTTTTCCCGGAATACCCCTTTAAGAGAACTTTAGACAGTGGACACAGGGTGGATTACTAGAGGGGCACTGTCCAAGTAGTACTGAGCTCTGTTGTAGAGGGTCCTGACAACTTGTACTAGTTTGCAGGTACTTTAGTAGTAGACGAAGAGAGAGACAACCAGTACTCACGGTAAAGATCTGACCTTACTGTGAGGAATACATCTAGGAGCACTTAGGACCAACATGAAAGTTGCTAGCGTTAACCGGAACAGGACTCGGTGAAAGCAGAGGGGCACTTCGGCCAGAAAAGGCAGCTTCTCCAACCCCTGGCTAGATTTCATAGTACCTCTGCGGAATGCAGGACTTGACTGAACGCTTGAAGATGGTGATCTTCTCCGCGTGGACAGACTGGATCCGTCAGGTGTAGTCATACCTCTGGTGTTTAGCAATGCATGCTTGAGTAGGCAGGAACACTAGAAACTGGACAGAGAAGCTTAGGCAGAAATAGGCCCTGGCCGGCGGCCAGGCCCCTGGGAGTAGACTTTCTGGTCAGCTCTACTGTCTGTTTATGTTATAGGTCACTGGTCCTTGTGTAGGGACCAATAAATAGGGACAGGGATGGTTAATGGAGTTAACAATGTGCTTAATGTTATGGAAGCATTCTAACAAGGAGACTGTATAGAGGAGAACCCCCTTATGTATCAATCGGCAACAAGAAACTCCATGAATCAAAAGCGGGACTGTTCATTATTCCAGCCACAAAGTTTGTAAGAACTTTTCGCAGCCAAGCAGGCGTCTGTCTCCGGATCCTTTATTATCTCTGGTGTAATGGAGGAGTTGTAGTAAATTATAATCAGGTGTGGGTGAGATCCGTGCGCTCCCCTGCCAGATACACCGATAATTCAGCTCCTAATTACTGCATCTGCTCTTCATGAACACGATGACGGCTTAAAGGAGATGTAGATCTATCCACCAGGAAGGCCCGATATGTATTCACCGCACATCCCGAGTCTGAGGACATCAAAGGGAAAGATGCCTCCTCCTAGACCCAGGGTGAGGAACATATATACATCACCTCTATACTGGTATATACAGACACTGTATAATCAACATGAAAGGATCGGTCACTGTGTACATTACCTTACTGATCTTGTATTATACTCCAGAGCTGCACTCACTATTCTGCTGGTGAGGTCACTGCGTACATACATTACTGATCCTGAGTTACATCCTGTATTATACTCCAGAGCTGCACTCACTATTCTGCTGGTGAGGTCACTGTGTACATACATTACATTACTGATCCTGTATTATACTCCAGAGCTGCACTTACTATTCTGCTGGTGAGGTCACTGTGTACATACATTACATTACTGATCCTGAGTTGCATCCTGTATTATACCCCAGAGCTGCACTCACTATACTGCTGGTGGGGTCACTGTGTACATATATTACATTACAGATCCTGAGCTACATCCTGTATTATACCCCAGAGCTGCACTCACTATTCTGCTGGTGAGGTCACTGTGTACATACATTACATTACTGATCCTGTATTATACCCCAGAGCTGCACTCACTATACTGCTGGTGGGGTCACTGTGTACATACATTACATTACAGATCCTGAGCTACATCCTGTATTATACCCCAGAGCTGCACTCACTATTCTGCTGGTGGGGTCACTGTGTACATACATTACATTACTGATCCTGAGTTACATCCTGTATTATACTCCAGAGCTGCACTCACTATTCTGCTGGTGGGGTCACTGGGTGGCCCTGACAATTTAATTGTACAGTTTCTAGTCTTTAGTGATTTCATTCTCCAGGGCTCAGACACTGGTAACAGCTCGTCAGTACCCAATCGCATGGTGGTCCAATACATGGTGTTCCTGGTGACCCAGCGGCCCATCCCACTTCTGCCCAGTGACGTCTTGTCTCTGGTGAGCTGGCAATGCCGTGTATAATCCCTGGTGGGCCGGCAATGCCGTGTATAATCCCTGGTGGGCCGGCAATGCCATATTTTATCACTGGTGGGCCAGCAATGCCGTGTATAATCCCTGGTGGGCCGGCAATGCCATATTTTATCACTGGTGGGCCAGCAATGCCGTGTATTATCCCTGGTGGGCCAGCAATGCCTTGTATTATCCCTGGTGGGCTGGCAATGCCTTGTATTATCCCTGGTGGGCCAGCAATGCCTTGCATTATCCCTGGTGGGCCGGCAATGCCATGTATTATCCCTGGTGGGTTGGCAATGCCTTGCATTATCCCTGGTGGGTCGACAATGCCATGCTTTACCCCTGGTGGGCTGGCAATACCTTGTATTATCCCTGGTGGGCTGGCAATGCCTTGTATTATCCCTGGTGGGTCAGCAATGCCATGCTTTACCCCTGGTGGGCTGGCAATGCCTTGTATTATCCCTGGTGGGCTGGCAATGCCTTGTATTATCCCTGGTGGGTCAGCAATGCCATGCTTTACCCCTGGTGGGCTGGCAATGCCTTGTATTATCCCTGGTGGGCTGGCAATGCCTTGTATTATCCCTGGTGGTCCAGAGGTTTTCATGCAAATCTCTACTGACCCTATGTCTTAGTATTGGGTCTGTGTGGACTCTTCAGTGAATTAGCCATAGTACCCCAGTGGTTATATTCCTTGTCCCTGGTGCTCATGAGAGTCCAATAACAAAGTTTTTCCCATTGCTGAAGTCCAGCACTTGGATTGGACTGGAAGATCTGGCGGCCGCCATATACATCACGGATCTCACTGGAATCAGAGGGATATTCTCTGCCCTATGCCCGGGACGGCCCTACGTCTCCTCTTTACTCTTTATCTTCCAGGACGTCTTATTTCCGGCCAATTCTAAGCTGTAAATTGTCTCCTGTGGGAGCTGAGATGAGATCCGCTGATCCGATTCCGCCTTCTCCAGCTGGGCACGTGTCATGGCGGGAATCACCCTGAGAGAATAGAAGAAATGACCTCCATCCCATCCTCCAGCCCCTCCGCTCCAATGGGATTATTAGGAGGTAATACATGAGAGCGCTGAATAATTCCCTCCATTCCCTATAGGACCATCCGCTCCCTCCCGTCACCCATCAACTTATCCGAATTAGCATCCCAGCCGAGATGACCTTGTGTGACCCCAGCCTCATTACCCTCAGCAAATCCTCAGAGTTATTGTTACCCATCTCAGGGTGACCGCTCCGCTATCACATAGGGAGGAGGAAGGGACATGATTACCTTATATAAGATATACTCCAACCCCCCCAACAAGAAGATCCTGCTCCCATGCCTTATATATATATATCTTGCACACCACAGTCAGACTAAACAATACAACCAAGGGCTAATGATGTTCTATGATATCATAGCAATTCTTGTTATTCAAACTTGTTTCAGAAGGTTATACAGATTTTAAATTTACTTCTATTAAAAAATCTCCAGTCTTCCAGTACTTATCAGCTGCTGTATGTCCTGCAGGAAGTGGTGTGATCTCTCCAGTCTGACACAGTGCTCTCTGCTGCCACCTCTGTCCATGTCAGGAACTGTCTAGAGCAGCAGCAAATCCCCATAGAAAACCTCTACTGCTCTGGACAGTTCCTGACATGGACAGAGGTGGCAGCAGAGAGCACTGTGTCACACCACTTCATGCAGAACATACAGCAGCTGATAAGTACTGGGAGACTGTTTTTTTTTTTAAATTGTTTTACAATTTCTACATTGTTTTACAACCTGAGGCCCCCCCAGTTGTCGCAAAACTACAATTCCCATCATAGTTGTGTAGTAGTTTTGTGCATCTGTTTTGATCTGTTTATCTTTCTTTTTCATTTTTTTTTTATAATAGACGTCAATGGAAAAACGGATCAAAACAGATGCACACAAATGCATCCATTTTTCATCCGTTTTTTTTATCCGTCTTTCATCCGTTTTTTTCCCATTAAATGGACATCTTAAGCGGACAGCAAAAATGTAGTGTGAACCCGGCCTAGAAAAAAAACACACATTTCTATTCTGCTATAAAGGTAAACAAATACCCAGATTTAAATGGGATTAAAATACAACCTACGGCCGTGATTAATTCAAAAAGATACGTAATCTGAACATAGCTTAAGTGGTAACAAGTGAAACTACAGCTCATCCTGCAAAAAACGAGCCCCCACACGGCTCTTTAGATCGGAATAGTACAATAGGGGTCAGAGGGCAACACACACACAAAAAAGTTTTTTTTCTTTAATTGAGGGGGAAAAAAAGAAAAACAATAAAAAAAAAAAAGGTTGTTAGAGAGGAAAAAGGGAAACAAACAAAATAAACAAACAAAAATTGCCCTAAATTGCCCTCCTCCTTATAACAGAGGACTGGTTCTTTGTATTCCTCTCAGTACCCCCGCCCCTCCCCCGCACCGTGACCCCTGGCAGATTGGTTTATTCATCTTTAGTTGTGGGACATCAGATTTGCCCTGAATAAAAGCCAAAACAATATGAGCCGAGATTCTAAAATTTATAGCCGGGAACTTGTGACCTGGAAGATTTATCACCCGGTAGACGGGGAACAATCTCAATTTGACCGTTTAGATATATTTATGGGTAGGAGGCCTCTTCTTCTCCTTCTTCTCCTATTCCCCTTCTTCTTCTCCTTCTTCCCCTTCTTCTCCTCCTCCTTCGTCTTCTCCTTTCCCCCTTCTTCTTCTCCTTCTTCTCTTTCTTCCCCTTCACCTTCTTCTTCTTCTCCTTCTTCCCCTTCTTCTTCTTCTTCTTCTTTTTCCCCTTCTTCTCCTTCTTCCTCTTCTTCCCCTTCTTCTTCTCCTTCTTCTTCCCCTTCTTCTCCTTCTTCTTCTCCTTCTTCCCCTTCTCTTTCTTTCCCTTCTTCTTCTCCTTCCTCTTCTTCCCCTTCTTCTTTTTCTCCTTCTTCTCCTTCTCTTTTTTTGCCAATTTAGTGTAGAAATACATCAGACAATTAAAGAGTTTGTACTGAAGGAAAAAAAAAACAGCACCACACCTGTCGATGGGATGCACCTGGAATTGCAACCTAACTCCATTGACTGTTGAGGTGCAGTACTGCACAAAGCCTGAGGACAGGGGAGGCGCTGTTTTGAGAAAAAAAGTAAAAACAGCCAAGTTTTACGATCTGAGGCTTCATATTTCAGGCGTCACAGTGATACATTGTTTATCCCGCACTACAATGGAATAAACCTCCTTATGTTCAAGGGTTATCCCCCCCCCCCCCCCTCCGCTGCAGAAGGATCGTACATGTTTGATTCCTGTTGTCCGCTCCTTTTTTTATTTTAAGAGAGAGAAGTTGCCATCAGAACAGTCTGGCCCCCAGGTCTTAACCTCCGATAATCCGTTATATAAGTTTACGTACAATCTTCTCATATCGGAGTACCCCTTTAAATCAGAGATGTCCAATCCCTTTAAATTAGTAATCAATTAGGTTCATGTAATGGTCCAGTGTCAGACTGGGGTATCTGGGGCCCAGCAGAGTAAATGATCCTAGGGCCCACCAATGAAGAACCAGAAAGAAACCACATGTCAGTCAGTGTTAGGCAGGTTCTAAAGCTGAGGGCCCACCGGAGGATTCTCCAGTCCTCTGGTGGGCCAGTCCGGCCCTGTAATGGCCCCCATTAATAATATCTTCTGATATCTCACAACAGATATACAGGGACCTGGCTATAATAAAGCGATGCATTGGCTTTGATGCAAGAGTGTAGTGGGCATGCTCTGTGTCACTATGTTTGTAGAGGGTAGACCAGTTCTATCACAGATTGTCCGTTATCCTGTGTTATCTCTACTTCTATAACAGCGCCCCCTGCTGGTATTGCGATAACTGACCCTGTCCCCAGTGAGTGATGGGAAGTGTAAGCCTCTTTTTATTATAGACGGTGACTGTGACCATGAAGGGTCTTTCCTTAGGACCACCATGAAGCGTGCAGGTGACAGCAGACTGGCTCTATCATGGTCTAGGTGAGCATCATCTCCAGTACGGGCCATCACACATCTCCCATCTGCCCCCCAGGGAGGAAATTTCCTATTATAAAATCTCCAGTCTTGCAGTACTTATCAGCTTCTGTATGTCCTGCAGGAAGTGGTGTATTTTTTTCAGTCTGACACAGTGCTCTCTGCTGCCACCTCTGTCCATGTCAGGAACTGTCCAGAGCAGCAGCAAATCCCCATAGAAAACCTCTCCTGCTCTGTACAGTTCCTGACATGGACAGAGGTGGCGGCAGAGAGCACTGTGTCAGACTGTAAAGAATACACCACTTCCTGCAGGACATATAGCAGCTGATAAGTACTGGAAGACAAGATTTTTTTTTAAATAGAATTAAATGACAAATCTCTGGCACTTTCTGGCACCAGTTGATTTGAAAGATTTTTTTTTTTCTTTGGTGAAGTACCCCTTTAACCATTTGTAGACAGCTAGTGTGAAAGTTGCTTATCTTGGCCCAGGCTTCACAATAGTAACCATAACAAGGGTATCTCTTTGTCTAATTACTTTTTATTCGCTATTGAGTGAGCAGGGTCTGTAACTGAAGAAAGCCTTATACACCTTAACTAGTTCTCTAGTGTCAGTGTGCAAGCTACTTATCTTGGTTCAGGCAGCACAGTACTAGAGCTAATTTATTATATATTATATATAATTTATATATATATATATAAATTTAATAATTGGCATTGATAAGTGACAACCACTTTTATAAACCAGTAATGTGCTGTGAGGTTGTCACCCCACTCACTATATTTATTGGCATCGGAGCATCAAAAACAAGGGAAAAAGCCTAAAAAATCAGAAAATCTGAAAATAGAAGCAAATTCTTCACTCAATCTGTTTTCCCCCCCTTTAATAGCACGTTTGGCATATAACGTCTGCTGCCATTGATGATCTGTAGTCTTTACCATGCGGAGAGTCTTTGGCAATCTGCAGGAGGCACCATCACAGTGCGAGAACACCTCGCGGAGGCAGCCGAGACAAAACATCTGTCCTCATCTCAGGTTATTTGTTATTGTGTGAGCCGCGAAGCCAACGTGAACGCCAAAACAACAATACAATAAAGGCGGAACATTTCCCACGAGTTATTTCACGCTCTATACGGCACGCCATTCTTCCTCAGATTCAATGCCTTCCTTAAGAAAAAAAAAACACCATAGGAGATGAGTAATACCAGTGTATTAAACTGTTTTATGCAAAAATTATGTTTTTCAATACACCATATTTGCTTTTGGAACTGTTTCCCACCCTCTCTGTACAGGATTAAGTCAGCCCTTTAAAAATAGTCATTGTCAAAATTGCTTATCTTGGCTCATGCAGCACAATATTAAAACTGTCCGTGCTCATTAGAATCTACTAAGTTTTGGTGGGACTAGCTGGCCAACAGACTTATTCTCACAGAATCTGCAACTGGAGACAAACCACCCCTGATTTAACCATGAACCCTTTGGAAAAAGTGTCAAAATTGCTTATCTTGGCTGAGGCAGCAAAATATTAAAAAAGTGTTGGGTTCATTAGATTATTATTGTCTGCTAATTTCTGGTGGAACTGGTTGATCTTCTATGGTGGCCTCCATAATCCTCACAGACCAAGACCCCTGAGATACCATGACCACTTTTAAAATAGTGTGAAAATTGCTTATCTTGGCTGAGACAATATTAGGGCTCTCTCCCATTCTTTTTGTCAAACATTGCTGTTGTAGAACAAACAGGCACCATAAATGAGACTGCCCAAGACACCCTCAAGAAAACTGTAACTCAAGATTCCTACCCTCTCTGTATTTTGAAGTCAGCCTTTTTAAAATAGTCATTGCCAAAATCGCTTATCTTGGCTCATGCAGCACAATAATAAAACTGGCCATACTCAGAAAATTGTCAGCTGAATCTGCTCATTCTTGGTGGAACAGGTTGAACATCTATGGTAGCCATCAGACTCCTCACAAACCAAGACACCCTTGAGATAACTCTGACCCCATTAAAATAGAGTGGACATTGTTTATCTTAGCTCAGGCTTACAATACACAATAAGAGGCGATGATCAGGCAACACAATTCTTAACCATGAGAGGATACGTTTGTTTATAGATTTTTTTTTTAAATCAAGGCTATCATGGTGAAAAACTAGTGGGCTGTATTAAAAACCCCATCCTCATATGTAGTGAACCCACATGGCCAATCAGCATTGTCGCTTACCTCTGGGTGGCTGCATATATTTTCTGGACTGGGAGGAGTCAGCCAACCCTTGAACACCCCCTTTAAATGCAAGTATCAGTGTTGAATGAGTACTAAACTCGACTCGAGCACGATGAAAAAGAGGTATCAGACCCCTTTCTTTTCCATAACCAGCCATATCGAAAAACAAGCAGCAACAGCCTAGTAGTACCAGGGTGGGAAGGGCCATTTATATTGGTGCTACCCAGCCTAGTAATACCAGCCTGCTACTGCCCAGTCCAGGAGCGCCATTTTTTGATGCTCCAGGACTATTGCTATCTGTTTTTTCCCAATATCATTGTGGCACTGGGTACTGGGTAAAAATGTAGGGGTTAGTGTTAACCATTTTACCCTGGCCTAGTAATGGATGGTGTCTATCAGCTTGTAAGGTAGAAAATAAAAAGCCAATACACACCAATTCTCGCTCGAGCAACGAGTACTCTTGAGTATCCGGATGCTTGAGTAGTATACTTGCTCATCTCTAGCAAGGATCCATTGCGTATCGTCTCTCCTAGTAAGATTTTCTGTAACATAGCTGGCGTGTCTCAGCCATCGGGATACACTGCAGATCTGGCCTCGTATCCCGGCTCTTACGCATGATTTACAGTACCGCACCTTCCTGCTTGTTCAGCACAAATCCAGGTTTACCAAAACACGGCGACAATCCTCAATTATCCCGGTCCTGTCTGCCTGTGTTTAATTGCCAGCTCTGCCTCCACGCAGATAATGCCGCCGCCGTATGCACGGCCCGTCGCCCTGTTTGAGGCTTAATTTTTTTTAAAGGATTTTACACAGGATCCAATTAATTGGCAAACCAAATTAATTAAAACTGATGAAGTTCTATTCATCCATTATTTATAATCCCGTTTCAGCGGGAGGAAGATGAAGGGGCATTAAGCCGTACGTTATTCCTTTTATTTGTTCGACGACAAAAGGCGGCGGCGTTAACCCTTTGCGCGTCGGAGGGGTCACTTACAGCCCCATAGCAGTTCCTTCAATCCGTCTCCCGCTGTGTTAGTTAACATTACAGTCCGTTCTTATGAATGGGTCGTGCGCCGGGGAATTCTCACCGATAAGCAGAGAGTGAATTTAGATTTTACAACAATAATATACACGGAATTGGGGGAAAAAAAGGGAGAAAAAAAAACAAAACACCCTCCCGGGATCCATTCTCTTTGAGTTGAAAACAATTTCATTATGCTGCAATGCAGCTTTATTTAATTTGGTCGCTCGGGGTAAATAGTGCATCTGGATACCGACTGATAATAGAGAAATTTTTTTTAGATTTTTTTTTTTTTTCAAGCAGTGTCATTTATCCAGAATATTTCATAGGAAAAATACCCTTGATGATGTTTGTGTTGTTAAAGTGACTGGTAATTACAAGCTCAGTCGTGGGATTTCCCTATTGTAAATAGCCTCAACGCCTCCAGCTTGTTGTGCCGGAAAATTACTATGATATAAAGAATCCCCTTAAAGATATAATTAAAAAAAAAAAAAAAAGTTTCATACGGTTAATAGAATGAAAAGCTTACAGAGCCGAGCCCTTAAAGTGGACATGTCAGCAGGAAAGCAGGGATGTAAATGAGCCCATTGCTACATAGGGCTAGTCGTAATGATACTGGGTATAGGAGCCTTTTTATTATCCAAATGAGGCTCAAGGGCCCCATGAAGAGTAGAGTTCATGTCCACTTCCATGCGCCTACCACATGTGACTGATAGTCACTAGGTGAGGAGAACATGGGCTGAATTTACTAGGGCTCTTGTCTGCTGGACAGATGTAATGACTGAGAATGCTAGATCAGGAGCACTTTCAGTATATGAGTGCACAGCAGGGGGCACTATTGCTATATGCGGGGCACAGGAGACATTATTACTATATGGGGGCACAGGGGACATTATTACTATATGGGGCACAGGGGCATTATTACTATTTGGGGCACAGGGGACATTATTACTATATGGGGGTACAGGGGACATTATTACTATATGGGGGCACAGGGGACATTTTTACTATATGGGCAAAGGGACATTATTACTATATGGGGCCACAGGGGACATTATTACAATATGGGGCCACAGGGGACATTATTACTATATGGGGGCACAGGAAACATTATTACTATATGGGGGACACAGGGGACATTATTACTATATGGGGGCACAGGGGGCATTATTACTATTTGGGGCACAGGGGACATTATTACTATATGGGGGTACAGGGGACATTATTACTATATGGGGGCACAGGGGACATTTTTACTATATGGGCAAAGGGACATTATTACTATATGGGGCCACAGGGGACATTATTACTATATGGGGCCACAGGGGACATTATTACTATTTGGGGCACAGGGGGCATTATTACTATATGGAGGCACAGGGGACATTATTACTATATGGAGGCACAGGGGGCATTATTACTATATGGAGGCACAGGGGACATTATTACTATATGGGGCCACAGGGGACATTATTACTATATGGGGACACAGGGGACATTATTACTATTTGGGCACAGGGGAAATTATTACTATATGGGGGCACAGGGGACATTTTTACTATATGGGCAAAGGGACATTATTACTATATGGGGCCACAGGGGACATTATTACTATATGGGGCCACAGGGGACATTATTACTATATGGGGCCACAGGGGACATTATTACTATATGGGGGTAAAGGGGACATTATTACTATATGGGGGCACAGGAGGCATTATTACTATATGGAGGCACAGGGGGCATTATTACTATATGGAGGCACAGGGGGCATTATTACTATATGGAGGCAGAGGGGGCATTATTACTATATGGAGGCACAGGGGACATTATTACTATATAAAGGCACAGGGGACATTATCACTATATGGGAGCACAGGGGACATTATCACTATATGGGAGCACAGGGGACATTATTACTATATGGGGTACAGGGGGCATTATTACTATATGGAGGAATAGGAGACATTATTACTATATGGGGGCACAGAAACCATGACTAACTAAACCTATTGGGGGTGGGACACGTTATTACTTCCCATCTTGGACTACAGTTACTTAACACTTCCCTGGTGGACAGATCCCAAACCGACTCAAACTTGAAGACTGTCCACCAGTCACATTGACTTCAAAACATCTGCATTCAGCCCCTTGGCTTCAAACGTCTAACTTTTTCTCTGTTCCTCTAGGCTCCCATTAGCAGCTCCAAGGCGTAGTCCTACCCAATGCTTACATCACCTGGGCCCAGACTAATGCCAACACCTCCTCTTCTTTCTAAATGACAGATGAGAAAGTAATCCTTCTCCTTGAATAAGAACAGCAGACCCAACTTTGGACAATCCAGGACAACAATACGGTGTCAGAATTAGAGTTACCCTTCAATTCATGGACTCAGTTGAGTGTGGACGGTTGGACCAATTCATCACACCGTGCACAGATATACATGGTATTCAGTACCCCGGCTGCGTTCTCTCCTTTTCTTCCTTCTTAAACACATTCTGGATGATGTCAGTGGATAAATGTTCTAATATTCCAGGCACCAATTTTCGTGTGGGCCGGGTCTGCCTCGCACCTTCAGGCACAGCTCCTAAATAATAGACATTTTCTGTGAAATTTAATAAGAGTATTATGGGAGAAGTGGCCTGTGGCCATTGTTTGCTTTTCTTTTCATCTCCGAGAAACTATTGCAAAAAAAATAAAAATAAAATAAAGCTGCACAAACATTGTACAAAGTCTGAAAGGAACAAGGTGTCTGGTGACAAGATGTCAGCCGATTACGTGGTGCTAAACCTCGGCTCACCCCGTCAGTCTTGGAGGATGGCATTTTTATGGTTTTGGTGCGGGTGTCTTTGGGTCCAGTTTTCCTGAGTGTCCTCTGGAGCTCCTTGTCTTATATATTCTGCCCCTGGTTCTCTTACCATTTGACCATACAACAACCCCATATTGGAGGAAGGGAAGATGGGACAGACGATAGTAGGGTCATAGATTTCTTCATGCATTGTTACCCTAAAAAAGTTGATGTTGGACTATCTTAGACCAGTCTTTCCAATATTCATGAAACCAACCGAGTAGCCAATACCCATTTGGCATTATCAACTAGTCAGCACAATTCTCCGGTCTTGGGTGGTAGAACTCTTTGGGTGGCCTTGCAAGAGGTTGGCTTCCTTTGCCCAATAGGTTATGTTCTTACTTACTGTTACGTTATAGGCTTTATACTATATTTATGAGTCTGGATAGTTGAGCTGGTATCCTTGAAGACCACCTGTTTTGGTGCCGTTGCTGGCCATGCGTTTTGGTGATGGTGATAGGATGGTGCTATTGCTTGCCATCTTCACTTAATGCCTTTTTTTAGGGAAGTGTGGTAACCCAGATTTGTTGTGTTACCCCTGTTGCTCAGAGTGGTATAAGCCCCCCCCCCCCACACACAGGTCCCAACACACACCCATTAACAGGGTTAGTACTACACCTTCCGTTAAGACACATAGGAGAGGAGAACCCAGCAAAGGCATATACCTCAGTGCCAACTGACACAAATTAGAACCTAGCAGTGGCACATGGGTTCCAGGACACTGCAGAAGATGATGATCATCCTGGTAGCCCAGGGGTTTACGAGTTAGTTGACGTTTGTAGGTCCACTTGGTGGGGCTAGTTAAGCTTGAAAATATGCCTTGTATTAGCACCATTTTGGGGCATTATTACAGAAGTAGCATCAGTAGCGGGAAGACCTGACTATGGACTATGTAGTGGCAGCTGTAGTGATGACCAAGCAGGACTGATCCACCATGTAAGCAGAGCTAGAACCAGTTGGGGTCTACATCAAGATCAATGGAAGAGGAGGAAATTCCAGAAGCCAGATGTCAGGAATAGCAGGTGAAGACAAGACACTTGACAGTGGGCCCTGAATCTTACCCCACCCACTGTCACCTGCCTACTTGCCTCGGTCGACCCTAGGCGGTCGCGGACAACCACGAAGACAATCCCTATGCTGTATACGTGCAAAACATAAAACGCAGACAGACAGACAAACACAATGCGGGGAGTAAACTAGCCGAGTCAGAAACCAAACGAGCAACGCAGTACAAAATCGGAACCGAACGGAGAGTCAGGGGTCAGGCAAAAGGTCAAAATCCAGGCAAGACAATAGAGGAAGGATAGGGCAGAATACAAGGAACTGGGGAGCTGGGTTCAGAAACAACTAATAGCCAGCGATTAGAGGCTGGTACTGACAACACTTTATACTGGACCAGGAGTCCGGACCAAAGGCTGATTGGTCCGGCCTCCTGAATCCAGACACATAGCAGCTGGTGCACTGCAGGCTGAGTGGCAGAGAGATCCGTCACTCAGCCTGAGTCCAACAGCACTCAGCTGCTCGGCCGGGCGGCGCTCACTGATGCGAGACCCGCGGCTCCCCTGGTTACTAGGGACGCCGTCGGGTCTCCGTGACGTCACCCGGCCCTGCCGAGGAGGGCGGCGCTGCGCTCCAGCCGGACCAGACGACGCTGGAGCGCGGTCAGGTAAGTTACTGACACCAGATTCCTAGGAAAGTGACAAACTTTGATCCAAGATCTACTGTTTCAAGTAAGTTCATAACTGAGAAGGTTTCAGAGTGTCTCAAAACCTTTGGACTCATGTAGGACCTATGGTGGGACACACAGACGTTGGCTATGGAAAACCACCACATGAAACATCAAGTCTACATCAAGATCCATTAAAGAGGAAGAATTTAGAGGAGTCTTAGTGAAATGACAAAGTACATTCTAAGTTATAATGTTTTGACTAAGTTCATCACTGAGAAAGTTTCACAGTGTCTCGTAACCTTTGGACACAGGTGTCTCGATTGAGGTTCCATGTACCTGATCACATGTTATGATCTGCAAGACATAGTTTCTTCCAGGAACTGTAGAGTAGAGAGAAGCTGGCCTGGAGCAACACTGTCATAGAACATCTACCCTGGATGCAGTGAGTACCCACGGAGGACCTATGGTGGGACGCAAAGCCCTCGGCTATGGAAAACCACCACAGGAAACATCAAGTCTACGTCAAGATCTATTTCGAGAAGCCAGAGTCTTAGGAAAGTGATAAAGTCTAATACAAGATATGCTTCGAGTAAGTTCATTACTGAGAAGGTTTCACAGTGTCTCGAAACCTTTGAACACAGTTGTCTCGAATGTGGTCGCATGTAGCTGATTATATTTTATGATCTGCAAGACATAGTTTTTTCCAGAACTGTAGAGTAGAAGGAAGCTGGCCTAAGGCTGGCCCAGAGCCACACTCTGATAGAACACCTACCCTGGATGCAGTTAGTACCCACGGAGGACCTATGGTGGGACGCACAGCCCTCGGCTATGGAAAGCAACCACATGAAACATATGTGAGTGTGTCAGTCCTGTTGTACAAGACACATTACGAAACTTCCTTCAAGCAACATCATAAAAAACACATTGTTTGTAATCGAGTTGTGTCTGGAAAACAACCCCCACGTCGCCCGTCACGGTAACACCAACTAAGCGCCATACAAGAGACATGTTAGAAGACATTTGCCTTATAAACAGAGCATCATTATCCTTCATGACAGCTCGGTGCATGCCCCAAGAACACACCGGCAAGGATCCTGATACCGTCTTAGAAGTTCTTCTCTCTTCCGATCCCACACGAAGGTGGTTAATGGTGATTTACGTCTTCATTTTTGACTCTTTGACCCCTCCAGTCTACGGCAACGGTGAGAACGTCTCATTAGGAAACCATTCCTCTTTTCTCAGCTGAAGAAAAGATGTCTCGATATGTTGACACGTCTTTTATTATAATTTTACCGTTGCGGGGCCCCTCAGCTGGCGATCTTACGATGGTGATATTTGTTAGTGAGCTTTTTACTTGTGGTTCGTGTCAAGTTATATTGCTTAATGTGTGTTTTCTAGTGTCAGAGGCAATAAAAGTCCCCCGAACGCCAATTTGTAGCTCTGACTTGGATGGAGTAATTACTTGTTATAGGGAAAACAGGACTTTGCTGACGTACAAACTATCGGACGGGGAGTCTCTCGTGTCGATTACCTACTAGGCTCCTAATCTGCTGCATGTTGGGTTTTTGCTGATTGCTGAATAGGAAGAAAAAAATCAACCCGGTATTTATGTTGGTATGACGGCCCCCAGGCGGAGAATACTGGAGACCCGCCTTACAGTATGTTGGGATGACGGCGCTCAGGTGGAGAACACTGGAGACCCGCCATACAGTATGTTAGGATGATGGCCCTCAGGCGGAGAACACTGGAGACCCGCCTTACAGTATGTTGGGATGATGGCCCTCAGGCGGAGAACACTGGAGACCCGCGTTACAGTATGTTGGGATGATGGCCCTCAGACGGAGAATACTGGAGACCCGCGTTACAGTATGTTGGGATGATGGCCCTCAGGCGAAGAACACTGGAGACTTGCGTTACAGTATGTTGGGATGACGGCCCTCAGGCGGACAATATTGGAGACCCACGTTACAGTATGTTGGGATGACGGCCCTCAGGCGGAGAACACTGGAGACCCGCGTTACAGTATGCTAGGATGATGGCCCTCAGGCAGAGAACACTGGAGACCCACGTTAAAGTAGGTTGGGATGATGGCCCTCAGGTGGACAATATTGGAGACTCACGTTACAGTATGCTAGGATGATGGCCCTCAGGTGGAGAACACTGGAGACCCACGTTACAGTATGCTAGGATGATGGCCCTCAGGTGGACAATATTGGAGACTCACGTTACAGTATGCTAGGATGATGGCCCTCAGGTGGAGAACACTGGAGACTCACGTTACAGTATGCTAGGATGATGGCCCTCAGGTGGAGAACACTGGAGACCCGCGTTACAGTATGCTAGGATGATGGCCCTCAGGCAGAGAACACTGGAGACCCACGTTAAAGTAGGTTGGGATGATGGCCCTTAGGTGGAGAACACTGGAGACCCACGTTACAGTATGTTGGGATGACGGCCCTCAGGCGGAGAACACAGGAGACCCGCATTAAAGTATGTTGGGATGATGGCCCTCAGGCGGACAATATTGGAGACCCACGTTACAGTATGTTGGGATGATGGCCCTCAGGTGGAGAACACTGGAGACCCACGTTACAGTAGGTTGGGATGACGGCCCTCAGGCGGACAATATTGGAGACCCGTGTTACAGTATGTTGGGATGATGGCCCTCAGGCGGAGAACACTGGAAACCTGCCTTACAGTATGTTGGGATGATGGCCCTCAGGCGGACAATATTGGAGACCCACGTTACAGTATGTTGGGATGACGGCCCTCAGGCGGAGAACACTGGAAACCCGCCTTACAGTATGTTGTTTCGGTTGACTTTGATTTTTTTAGCATCTTTTATACGGTATGAATAGTGATGTTATATAGTGAATGTAATGCCGCAGTTCATGTAATCTCAGTGAGTACCTCTCCCCACTCACATCCAGGCTGGCTTGATTGTCCATGGTGGAAGGAGGGTGCATGAGTATGACTGAAAGCTGATGTATCCCTTCCCGCAAACGGCAGATTTACTAAACAAACCGTCATTTTTTTAACAGGTTTTCTATGCTTCGAAAATGCACTGTGAACAAATGGCGCCCCCTAGCCCTGGGGTTCTTTATGAGACTGTTCCCCGCTGCTGCTCCTTGGCGGACCGGTCCCTCCTGCTCACTAATTCCTGGCTACATTTTAAAGCGAATGTACCATCAGTAAATTCAGGGCCGGATTAAGGTTGGTGGAGGCCCCGGGCGACAAATTTGTTGAAGGCCCCCCCCCCCCCCAATTTTTTTTTAACTATACCGCAATCTATACATACGGCAGCTTACTGTAGGCGACTTAGCACAGACCCCTCCTCACTCATGGCTGTATGGCTAAGCATCCTCCTCTGTTATGCACATGATGGTCACTAGAGGCTGCAGTGCAGAGGAAGATGCCAGGCCTAAAGACAGGAGCAGGGAGGGCTGACTATTAGGGTGTGTTCTCACATTGTGTTAATAATGCAATGTGAGAACCCAGCACTTGACAAAATACCGAAAAAAAATGTAATTCAGTAACTCACAGGTGACGTCTTCTTTGATCTGAGGCGATCACTCTCAGTTTCCTTTCCATCTTGCCCAGACCTCCATGATGATTTCTTCAAGCTACAATTCATCTCTTCAGAACCTGTCAGATAAACATTTCCAGCAACTTCCTTCCCTTTTTTCCTGCTATAGGCTTTCATACAGTAGTAACTCCGCTGTTTGGTGTCATGTGCAGTAAAGTAAGGAGGTTTGTGGGTCCCGTGCTGTGCCCCCCATATAGTAATAATGTCCCCATGCTGTGCCCTCCATATAGTAAAAATGCCCTCTGCCCCCATAGTAATGTCCCCTGCTCTGCCCCATAGTAATGTCCTCTGCCCTCCCCCCATAGTAATGTCCCCTGCTCTGTCCCATAGAAATGCCCTCTGCTCTGTCCCCATAGAAATGCCCCCTGCTCTGCCTCCATAAAAATGCTCAATGCTCTGCCCCATAGTAATGTCCCCTGCCCTGCCCCCATAGTAATGTCCCCTGCCCTGCCCCCATAGTAATGTCCCCTGCTCTGTCCCATAGTAATGTCCTCTGCCCTCCCCCCATAGTAATGTCCCCTGCTCTGTCCCATAGTAATGTCCCCTGCTCTGTCCCATAGAAATGCCATCTGCTCTACCCCCATAGAAATGCCCCCTGCTCTGCCCCCATAAAAATGCTCAATGCTCTGCCCCATAGTAATGTCCCCTGCCCTGCCCCCATAGTAATGTCCCCTGCCCTGCCCCCCATAATAATGTCCCCTGCCCCCATAGTAGATGCCCCCTGCTCAGCCCCTATAGTAATGTCCCCTGCCCCATAGTAATGCCCCATAGTAGATGCCTCCTGCTCTGCCCCCATAGAAATGCCCCCTTTTCTGACCCTATAGAAATGCCCCCTGCTCAGCCCCTATAGTAATGCCTCCTGCCCCCATAGAAATGCCCCCTGCTCTCTCTTAACACAAGAAAATAAAAAAATAAAATCATACTCACTAATTCGGGCGGGGGACGGGTCCTCTTCTCCCTTGTGTGCGCCTTGTGGATCCACCAGCAGGCGTGGTGACGTCATCGCTCTGCGTCTGCTGGTGAGATCAGATCCACGCAGGGATGAGACTAGAATGAAGTTGCTAGAAGAAGGTCGTCCCCCTGGAGTCTGTATTTTAGCTTCTTCACCTTAGAGCAATGGAGTTGCTAGAAGGAGTTACCAGACATTATTACAATCAGGAGGCATTACATGAGGTATACCGGGGGGAACTACAACTCCCAGCATGGCCAGCCTGTTATTATGGGAGATCAGAGGACATTACAGGAGGAGGTATAAGAGGACTACAACTCCCAGCATGGCCAGCCTGTTATTATGGGAGATCAGAGGACATATAATAGGAGGATATATAATAGGACTATAACTCCAAGCATACAGAGGGGAGGTATAAGTGAGCCCCCTCAAGTCACATGACAATGATCACAGGTCCTTCATCCACCAGCATCCTCCCGTTCTCAGCCCCGCCCCTTATGACGTCACCACAGGTCCTTCCCCATCACTCTGCTGCAGACACGGCAGGTCCTTTACACCTCCTTCTAACAACTCCATTCTAGGGAGGGAGGGCCCCCTCAGGCTCAGGGTCGGCAGCACCCACCCCTGGGGGGCCCCGAGTGCTTACGCCGGCCCTGATATACACCAGCCTGGACCCGGAACTCTGCTTCCAGGTTCGGGCTGGTGGGGGCCCCTGTGTGGTGGGGGCCCCGGGGCACGTGCCCCTTGTGCCCTCCCTTTAATCCGGCCCTGAGTACATTCTTAAAGTTTTGCAGGTGGATATAATGGCGCTAGTGCAGGGAAGCAGGGATCCTTTCTTTGAACCGCGTCTCATGTTCCAGGCACCGGCCAGGGAAGAAGCACTGGAGGCGGGTGGGAGGAAACCGCCGCCCCTCTATAATGTGGCACCATTGATTCTAATGGAACAGAGACACCGGCGCTGTTCTATCCATGTGCTAAACTTAAAGCGAATGGCCAAGAAATTGGCCGCAGCTATGACCTCCCCCCGCCAGTGATTGGCTCTTAAGATTAGAAATGGCTGAGCAGTGGGGACCGGGCATCGTTGGAGGATTGCCGCAGGTGAGTATACACATTTTTCAATTTTTATCCCAGAAGTTTCTGGACAACCCCAGTTAACCAAACTTTGCTGCCTCCCAGACTGCTGTCACTTGCGAAGTACAATAACAAGTGGACAAGGGTGTTACTTGAAACTGGGTCCCACTGCAAAAACTTTCCCCGACCACCATCACTTCTACCCTGCACCTAGGCATGATGGGATTTGCAACAGTTGGAGGGCCACTGTAATAGAGGAAGGGAGCTGGAGCACTCCCATCGTAGCAGAGAGGTTGTCACTAGTATCCAGTGGACTTGCCCATGTGTTCGGCAATGTTCGCTGAACCCGACTTGGCATTTGACTCTGAAGAAGTTGGATGCAGCCCAGGACCTATGACTGTATCCATGTTTTCCAGGACTCCCTAGGGCGGCATCCAAGTTCTCTAGAGTCAAATGCCAAGTGGGGTCAGAGAACGTTGCCAAACTCGAACACATCGACAAGTCCACTCAACACTAGTTGTCACCATTCAAGCCCATCCAGACGACCATTGACTTGACTAATGCTGCGTTTACACGGAACGACTATTGTTCGAATTTGCACGATAACGATCGAATTCGAATGATAATCGTACGTGTAAATGCAGCGAACGATCAAACGACGAGCGAGAAATCGTTCATTTTGATCTTACAACATGTTCTTAAATCGTCGTTCGCAAAAAATTTGCAGATCGCAAAGCGATCGCAAAACGATTTTTCTGTACGATATATCGTTCCATCTAAACGCTGATCGTTCTAAAAAAAAAAATTGTTACTTCGAAATCGTTAATCGTACTTTCGGGCAAATTATCGCTCCGTGTAAACGCAGCATAAAGGCCCTATTACACAGAACGATTTCTGATTGTGCGAAAAATTGTTAAATCGTTCGAATTTAAACGATAATCGTTCTGTGTAATTGCAGGCAACAATCGAAAAATCGTTCATATGTTGTTGATCGTTGATATAGATCTGAACCTAAAATTATTGTTAATCGTTCGCTAATCGTTCGCTGTAATTCCACGTTCGTTCGCTCAAGTTCTGCATTTGTTCACTAATCGTTCAGTGTAATGCTGGGTTTACACGAAACGATAATTGGCCTAATCGTACGATTAACGATGTCGGAGTAACGATTTTTTTTTAACGGTCAGTGTTTAGACGGCACGATATATCGTATGGAAATTCGTTTTGCGACCGCTTAAGCCTATCTCACACATTAGATAAATCGGCGAACGACTGTTTACACTGAATGATTTTTTGCGAACGATGAACGGCGGTTTTAGAACATGTTGTAAGATCAAAATGAACGATTTCTCGCTCGTCGTTTGATCGTTCGCTGCATTTACACGTACGATTATCGTTCCAATTCGATTGTTATCGTGCGAATTCGCCCGATAATCTTTCCGTGTAAACGCAGCATAATTGCACATTGTTCATTGTTTTTCTGGGATCAGAAGGAATAAACGTTCATAGTAACGATTGTAACTGATGCTGCGTTTACACGAAGCGATAATTCGCCTGATCGTGTGATTAACGATTTCAAAGTAACGTTTTTTTTTTTTTTATAACGATCAGCGTTTAGACGGAACAATATATCGTACGGAGAAATCGTTTTGAGATCGCTTAAGCCTATCTCGCACATAGGTAAAATCGGTGAACGACTGTTTACACGGAACCATCTGCGAATTTTTTGCGAACGACGATTTAAGAACATGTTGTAAGATCAAAATGAACGATTTCTCGCTCGTCGTTTGATCGTTCGCTGCGTTTACACGTACAATTATCGTTCGAATTAGATTGTTATCGCGCAAATTCAAACGATAACTCGTTCCGTGTAAACGCAGCATAACGATTATCGTTCTGTGTAATATGGTGAACGATTTCAGGTTAACGATAAACAATCTCGTTTGCGATCAATTATCGTTAATCGTTAAAAATCGCTCCGTGTAATAGGACCCTAAGGGAAAGTCTTCTTCCTGTTTTTTTGGAAACAGCGCCACTGTCACCCATTGGACGTGTCTGGTATTACAGCTCAACCCCATCCACTGGAATAGAACTGAGACGCAATACCAGACACAGCCTGTACCTTGGAGTTGACTCCCTAGTTTGGCGCTGGATACACAAGGAGTTAAGCGCGGGGTCTCGTACCGCCATGTAGGTTGCTGACTCCCGGCTGCGTCTGCCTCTTTATTGTTAGTGAATAAATGAGAATGAGAAGCTGATGGATCCCCATGGGGGGGTGTTCTCCTCCTCCTCCCGGTGAGGCGCGCGGCTCGTCTTCCTCCCTCAATGCTCGACTTTCATTAAGTGTGAGACGCATCACGGCTGACAAGTCATATGAGCGGCGGAGAAATATCCCCTCTAAGGGGGGGGGGGGGGCGGTTGCGCTCATAGCCAGATTAATAAGCCGCACATCACACTATGTCAGACACGGAGGCCGGGGGGGCTTCATACCGCTCTGCGGATGTATTTATAGTGAGACCCCCCTATAACATAGCTGCAGGACTCCAGTAACAGTGACAACCACAGTGTCACCACAGTGCCCCCCTATAACACAGCTGCAGGACCCCCGTAACAGTGACAACCACAGTGCCCCCCTATAACATAGCTGCAGGACTCCAGTAACAGTGACAACCACAGTGCCCCCCTATAACACAGCTGCAGGACCCCAGTAACAGTGACAACCACAGTGCCCCCCTATGACATAGCTGCAGGACCCCCGTAACAGTGACAACCACAGTGTCCCCCTATAACATAGCTGCAGGACCCCAGTAACAGTGACAACCACAGTGCCCCCCTATAACATAGCTGCAGGACCCCAGTAACAGTGACAACCACAGTGCCCCCCTATAACATAGCTGCAGGACCCCAGTAATAGTGACAACCACAGTGCCCCCCCATAACATAGCTGCAGGACCCCAGTAATAGTGACAACCACAGTGCCCCCCCATAACATAGCTGCAGGACCCCAGTAATAGTGACAACCACAGTGCCCCCCTATAACATAGCTGCAGGACCCCCGTAACAGTGACAACCACAGTGCCCCCCTATAACATAGCTGCAGGACCCCGGTAACAGTGACAACCACAGTGCCCCCCTATAACACTATATGAGCACTGTATGACACTATATGAGCACTGTATGGTACTATATGAGCACTGCATGACACTATATGAGCACTGTATGGTACTATATGAGCACTGTATGGCACTATATGAGCACTGTATGGTACTATGTGAGCACTGTATGGCACTATATGAGCACTGTATGGCACTATATGAGCACGGTATGGCACTATATGAGCACTGTATGGCACTATATGAGCACTGTATGGTACTATGTGAGCACGGTATGACACTATATGAGAACTGCATGACACTATATGAGCACTGTATGGCACTATGTGAGCACGGTATGACACTATATGAGCACTGTATGACACTATATGAGAACTGCATGACACTATGTGAGCACGGTATGACACGATATGAGCACTGTATGACACTATATGAGCACTGTATGGCACTATATGAGCACTGTATGACACTATATGAGCACTGTATGGCACTATATGAGCACTGTATGACACTATATGAGCACGGTATGGCACTATGTGAGCACTCTATGGCACTATATAAGCACTGTATGACACTATATGAGCACTGTATGGCACTATGTGAGCACTGTATGGCACTATATGAGCACTGTATGGCACTATATGAGCACTGTATGACACTATATGAGAACTGCATGACACTATGTGAGCACGGTATGACACGATATGAGCACTGTATGGCACTATATGAGCACTGTATTGTACTATATGAGCACTGTATGGTACTATGTGAGCACGGTATGACACTATATGAGAACTGCATGACACTATATGAGCACTATATGGTACTATGTGAGCACGGTATGACACTATATGAGCACTGTATGACACTATATGAGAACTGCATGACACTATGTGAGCACGGTATGACACTATGTGAGCACGGTATGACACGATATGAGCACTGTATGACACTATATGAGCACTGTATGGCACTATGTGAGCACTCTATGGCACTATATAAGCACTGTATGACACTATATGAGCACGGTATGGCACTATATGAGCACGGTATGGCACTATGTGAGCACGGTATGGCACTATGTGAGCACTGTATGACACTATATGAGCACTGTATGGTACTATGTGAGCACGGTATGACACTATGTGAGCACGGTATGACACGATATGAGCACTGTATGACACTATATGAGCACTGTATGGCACTATATGAGCACTGTATGACACTATATGAGCACTGTATGGCACTATATGAGCACTGTATGACACTATATGAGCACGGTATGGCACTATGTGAGCACTCTATGGCACTATATAAGCACTGTATGACACTATATGAGCACGGTATGGCAGTATATGAGCACGGTATGGCACTATGTGAGCACGGTATGGCACTATGTGAGCACTCTATGGCACTATATAAGCACTGTATGACACTATATGAGCACGGTATGGCACTATATGAGCACGGTATGGCACTATATGAGCACGGTATGGCACTATGTGAGCACGGTATGGCACTATGTGAGCACTGTATGGCACTATATGAGCACTGTATGGCACTATATGAGCACTGTATGACACTATATGAGCACTGTATGGCACTATGTGAGCACTGTATAGCACTATATGTGTGCCGCCCCATGATGTCGTTTCCTGAATCTAAATATGACGGCTGTAAAACACCAGGGAGGAGCGCTCGTATCCCAGAGTCCTCCAGTGTCTCAGCCGCCAAAGGAAGATGCTGGAAAGAAATGGGAAGAAAGTGAAAGAAACGTTTGGGCAGAATTGATGATTACAGCTCCGGAGGCCTCCATGTAAACAGCGCTGAAAAATGACAAAAAGCCAGCGAGACTGTAAAATGTGAGCTATTTATTACATGAGAGTCAGCGACTGTGGAGCGGCAGCTGCCGTGAGGACGGGCTGGCAGGCAGGAGCTGGCAGAGGAGGAGAGGACCGGCGGTCGGATGGCGCCATTGTTGTTTCTGCTGTAATTAGAAAATAACATTTTTGATGGAGATTTTCTTGACAATTGAAATTTTAAAAAATTGCTTTAAAAGCTGCAAACAGGACATTTAAGCCCCGCCCCCGAGGTGCCCGGGAACACCCACTAATAGCTTGTGTGCTCTCCAGGGGCGGGGCTTACATACAGCTCTCCACTTTTGTAGCCCAGGTGGTTGATTGTTTCAGACTGCTGTCATATAGGGGAAATATCTATTATTTATCTGTAGTCAGTGCTGTGGTCATCATTCTGATTCTTGGTGGTCAGAAGTACAGACAGCATCATGATACCTGGTGGTCAGAGGGACAGTCAGCAACCTGATTGATCCCATATGGCCATAGGTATAGTCAATAGATACAGCCAGAATCCTGATCTATATGGTCATAGGTACAGTGAGCATTGTGATCCCTGGTGGTCTGTGGTACTAACACCATCCCTGATCCCTGGTGGTCAGAGGTACAGTCATCAGTTTGATCATTAGTGGGCAGAGGTGCTGTCATCATCCTTATTCCTGGTGGTCAGAGGTACAATCTTCATCCTGATCCCTGGTAGGCAAAGGTATAGTTGTCATACTAATGCCTGGGGGGTTGTGGTAAAGTTGCCATCCTTATCCCTGGTTGTCTGTGGTAGTTATCATGCTGATCCCTGGTGGTCTGTGGTACAGTTATCATGCTGATCCCTGGTGGTCTGTGGTACAGCCATCATCCTTATCCCTGGTGGTCTGTGGTATTGACATCATCCTGATCCCTGCTGATCAGAGGTACACTCATCATGCTGATTCCTGGTGGTTTGTGGTACAATTATCATGCTTGTCTTTGGTGGTCTGTGGTACTAACACCATCCCGATCCCTGGTGGTCTGTGGTACAGTCATCACCCTGATCCCTGGTGGTCTGTAGTACAGTTATCATGCTGATCCATGGTGGTCTGTGGTAAAGTCACCATCCTGATCCTTGGGGGTCAATGGTACAGTTATCATCCTGATCCCTGATGGTCTATGGTAAAGTCATCATCCTGATCCCTGGTGGTCTGTGGTACTGACATCATCCTGATCCCTGGTGGTCTGTGGTACAGTCATAACCCTGATCCCTGGTGGTCTGTGGTACAGTTATCATCCTGATCCCTGGTGGTCTGTGGTACAGTTATCATCCTGATCCCTGGTGGTCTGTGGTACTGATATCATCCTGATCCCTGGTGGTCTGTGGTACTGATATCATCCTGATCCCTGGTGGTCTGTGGTACTGATATCATCCTGATCCCTGGTGGTCTGTGGTACTGACATCATCTTTATACTTCCCCCTCTTCATTTCTCTTACATCCCCTTACCTTTTGCAGTCACTTTTACAATACGCTGACTTCTCCGGCCGATTATTTAGCGCGCCGTCATTCCACATTGAATTACGAGGTAATTACGGTGGAAATATTCCGGGCACATTGCTGCGGATTTTACTTACCGCTGCAGTTTTGGATTAATATTGTGCGCTCCATCCACTTTAGCAATTTTCATAAATATACACAGTCTACGACTTTGCTTTATCCACTTGGAATCTCACACCGGGCGCGGAGCTGGCACTCGGTTACCTGCCGCTGTGTCAAATACATTAACGGCCGAGGAAGCCGGAAAAACGCCGAACGCAACACCTTCTACTTGGCATAAGTGACTATTTGTCTGGATTCCATGAATAATAGGAGCAGCGGCCGTGGTCGTTCTCTGCAGGTGCTGCTGAGCAAAACATTTTGTAAGTGTTTGGGTCTGCAGAAGTATATAGAGAGTATATAAGTCAGTCCAGGGCAACGGACCATAAAGGTGGGCCAGGCAGCTCCTATGGGGGCATTAAATAGAGGTGCCATCCTCATTGCTACCAGGTGGCAGAAGCCTAGACTCCACAAGGGGGTTCTCAAGTGGCCCGACGTCGGTGCAAGGCATAAGGGAACAGGCTGAGTATATGCTGGAAACAGGGCCTTTAAGCCCCGCCCCGAGGTGCAGGGGGAACACCCACGAGCAGCTTGTATGCTCCCCAGGGGCGGGGTTTACATTCAGCTCTCCATTTTTATATCCCAGGTGGTTGATTGTTTCAGCAGGATCACAAAAATGCACCTTTGCTTAGAATGCGTAATGCAACAATGCTCAGGCAGGGAAGAGCAGGCGGAGCAAACTTAAATAGCTGCAGGTGGCTCTGGATTGGTAGAAGGCACAAGCAGGAGGAGACAAGCTGCTCCTAATAATCCAAAGTATATGGCCACTTGCACACCTTAGTGGCCAGAGGTGTCATTGCGGCAGAGACCAGGAGGAGGAAGAAGAAGCCAGAAGACAAGAGAGTGAGCAGGCCCAGGATCAGCATGGAATACAGAAGAGGAGTGGATAGGAGCAGAACCCGGACAGCGCTGCTGAGGGTAAGTAACAAACTGCACACAACAAGGGGTAAATAGTGTATGAGGGCATATAAGGGGGGCTAAATACTGTATAGGGGTAGATAGTGTGGTTAAACACTATGTATGGAACAAAGTGAGGTTAAATACTATGCTGGGGCACATGGGAGCTAATACCCTTACTAATACTGGGGACACATAAGGGTGGGTAAATACTGTGTGGGGACACAAAGGGTGGGTAAATGCTGTGTGGGGACACATAAGGGTGGGTAAATACTGTGTGGGGACACAAAGGGTGGGTAAATACTGTGTGGGGACACATAAGGGTGGGTAAATACTGTGTGGGGACACATAAGGGTGGATAAATACTTTGTGGGGACACAAAGGGTGGGTAAATACTGTGTGGGGACACATAAGGGTGGGTAAATACTTTGTGGGGACATATAAGGGTGGGTAAATACTGTGTGGGGACACATAAGGGTGGGTAAATACTGTGAGGGATACATAAAATGGGGCTAAATATAGTGTAGGAGCCCATAAAGGGGGCTAAATATTGTGTTGAAATAAATAAGGGAGACTAAACACTCTGTTGAGGTACAATGAAAGGCTAAATACTGTATGGGGGCACATGAGGGGGACTAATACTGTGGCAATGGCAAGGGGTGGCTAAATACTGTTTGGATGTTTATAAGGCCGCTAATACTGTGTACGGACACATTAGGATGGGTAAATACTGTGTGGGGAGATGTAAGGTTGGGTATAAACTGTGTGGGACACATAAGGGTGGGTAAATACTGTGTGGGGACACATAAGGGTGGGTAAATACTCTGTGGGGACACATAAGGGTGGGTAAATACTGTGTGGGGACATATAAGGATGGGTAAATACTGTGTGGGGACATATAAGGGTGGGTAAATACTGTGTGGGGACACAAAGGGTGGGTAAATACTGTGTGGGGACACATAAGGGTGGGTAAATACTGTGTGGGGACACATAAGGATGGGTAAATACTGTGTGGAATACATAAAAGGGGGTAAATATAGTGTAGGAATAAACACTGTTGGGGTACAATTGGGGGGCTAAATACTGTATGGGGGCACATGAGGGGGACTAATACTGTGTGGGGGCACAGCATGGGAATAAATACTGTAGGGGGGCACATACCAAGGGTTATATACTGTATAAGAGCACATAGAAGTCTAATTACTGTGTGGGGAAACAGCTAAACACTGTGGTATATAGTAAGGCTGAATACTATGTCAGGACATATAGGGGGCTCAAATACGGCTAATACTAAGTTAAAGTGGATACAGGGGGATACTGTGAGAGCACATGGGAGAGTACATAATGAGGGGTAAGTACTGTAGGGAGGCACATAGGGGTGTAAATACTGTGTGGGGCTTAATACACATTGGGAGCTAATACTCTGTAAGACAGATAGATGTTATATAGATAGGAGATAGAGACTATGGGGGGAGATTTATCAAACATGGTGTAAAGCAATACTGGCTCAGTTGCCCCTAGCAACCAATCAGATTCCACCTTTCATTCCTCACAGACTCTTTGGAAAATGAAAGGTGGAATCTGATTGGTTGCTAGGGACAACTGAGCCAGTTTCACTTTATACCATGTTTGATAAATCTCCCTCATTGTCTTTAAACATGACCCATCGCAACGATAACGATAGCAATGCTCTGCTGGCTGTCACTTCGCGTAATAGTAGGGGGCAGCAGGCCGCCACGCTCTTCAATGGGCCACCCAAACAATCTAAATATCGTTCAGACAGTCGCTCCAACACTTTGGGAGGACATGGGTGGAACATTACTAATAAGAGACACTCTGGGGAGTCATTATTGGCGAGACCGAGGGGTCAGTATGGGCAACATTACTAACCCCACTTTGGGTTATTACCATTGGTGGCGCTCTAGCCAAGTTACCTTTAGCCTGGGCACAATACTATGTGAGGACACTATTTACAGGGGGGGGGGGGGGGGGGGTACTAGCTGTGTGTTTATAGGGGCACTATAATCTCTATATAACTGGTTACAGTAGGGGGCACTATCTGTAGGGTACTAATATCTTCAGGGGACTCTCTGTATAGCGCCTACATATTTCAGGGGGTATTGTGTAGCACAGCCGGCACAGTATTGGGGGGAGAAGCAGGGTCATGATGCAAAGTGAGGAACCTAAGAACCCCCAATAACAAATTCATCAGCAATGAGTCATGGTTGTTAGAAGCGTCCTGGTGGTCCGGGTCAGACAGAGAAGAACACATGACGCTCCTTATATAGCACAAATTACAGCCAGCGGATTGCTTGTAAAATCTATTTATTGCCATCTACGTCCTAGAACGGCCATCAACCAGTTCTGAGAAATCTTCTCTATAATAGTTAGGACGGTTGTCTTCTCATCGACGTGAACAGACAGTCTCACCCAGCAGATGGGGGACCGGGGCCACGTCCAGACTTCATTTCCACCGATTCTTTCATTTCTCGACAACTTTTCTAGAAATAAAAGTTCTTTGGAGCCGTCGCCTTCCGGGAATGTACTTTGTATGCAAACTGTGGATGCGAGCGCCTGATCGGGCATTAACCTAATCTGCCTGCCTAGCAAAAACACGCCATCAAATGTATCAGAGCTGACATATTTCTTACTTCTTAATGCAATCATAAAACCCTGAATATCAACTCATTCCTACTGAGTGCGGCATCTAAGGCCGAGCAAATCCTGGCCGGCTCATTCACGGAGCGAGAAGCCGGAATATATGTGCGGAGCGGAAACCGCCAAAGAGTCAGACGAGGACTCAGTTCTTATATAGTAGAAATAGGCATTGTGCACCGCCATATGGTTCCCATTAAGGTTCCGTATTCTCCCCTGCTACAAGCAATGGGGGAGATTTATCAAACATGGTGTAAAGTGAGACTGGCTCAGTTGCCCCTAGCAACCAATCAGATTCCACCTTTCATTTTCCAGAGTCTGTGAGGAATGTAAGGTGGAATCTGATTGGTTGCTAGGGGCAACTGAGCCAGTTTCACTTTACACCATGTTTGGCCTATAATCGTTTGGTGTAATGGGACCCTAGGTTAGTGGCCTGTACATTGTGGGAGATTGACCTCCAGTCCTGTGAGGCTAGTGGACTGGTGGAGGCTAGAGGGAGAGGATAGTGGACTGGTGGAGGCTAGAGGGAGAGGATAGTGGACTGGTGGAGGCTAGAGGGAGAGGATAGTGGACTGGTGGAGGCTAGAGAGAGAGGATAGTGGACTGGTGGAGGCTGGAGAGGGAGGATAGTGGACTGGTGGAGGCTAAAGGGAGAAGATAGTGGACTGGTGGAGGCTAGAGGGAGAGGATAGTGGACTGGTGGAGGCTAGAGGGAGAGGATAGTGAACTGGTGGAGGCTAGAGGGAGAGGATAGTGGACTGGTGGCGGCTGGAGGGAGAGGATAGTGGACTGGTGGAGGCTAGAGGGAGAGGATAGTGGACTGGTGGAGGCTAGAGGAAGAGGATAGTGGACTGGTGGAGGCTAGAGGGAGAGGATAGTGGACTGGTGGAGGCTGGAGAGAGAGGATAGTGGACTGGTGGAGGCTAGAGGGAGAGGATAGTGGACTGGTGGAGGCTAGAGGGAGAGGATAGTGAACTGGTGGAGGCTAGAGGGAGAGGATAGTGGACTGGTGGAGGCTAGAGGGAGAGGATAGTGGACTGGTGGAGGCTAGAGGGAGAGGCTGGTGGACTGGTGGAGGCTAGAGGGAGAGGATAGTGGACTGGTGGAGACTAGAGGGAGAGGATAGTGGACTGGTGGAGGCTAGAGGGAGAGGATAGTGGACTGGTGGAGGCTAGAGGAAGAGGATAGTGGACTGGTGGAGGCTAGAGGGAGAGGATAGTGGACTGGTGGAGGCTAGAGGGAGAGGATAGTGGACTGGTGGAGGCTAGAGGGAGAGGATAGCCCAATGGCCTCTTGTATCTAGTAGAGATGAGTAAAGCGAATTTGACTAATTCCGATTTGCAGTGAATTTGTGATTTGCAAATTCGCCATATTCACTTTGCAAGTTCACTGCAATACATCACGAGATAAACGTTCGTATGTTCGAAAATAATTGTTATAACCGTTCTGATCATCGAACAAATAGCAGCACGTTTGTACGAACATACAAACACTTCCGCACATCTCCACTCGCCGCTGTTTTTAATGATATTCGTTTGTATGTAATTTGCGAATATACACTAATTTGTGCGAATATTCGCGAACTGTGGCCTGTGGCCTGCCGCTGGGAGCGGGAGGCTGAGGAGCACAGAAGAGAAGACCAGCGGGGAGAGGTAAGGTGTCAGGTCTGTGGGCAAGGGCTAACGATGTCCATGCAGCCCTTACTGCCTGATTATCAGGCTGTCTAATAGGTCCAGTAATAGGTGTCAGGTTTTTGGGCAAAGGCTGCATGGACATCTCTAACGATGTCCATGCTGCCCTTACTTCCCGATTATAATGCTGTCTAATAGGTCCAGTAATAGATGTCAGGTCTTTCAGCAAGGGCTGCATGGACATCGCTAACGATGTCCATGCAACCCTTACTGCCCGATTATCAGGCTGTCTAATAGGTCCAGTAAACGGGCGCCGATCTAGCAGATTGGCGCTCGTTTACCAAAATGATCAGCCCGTGTAACAGGATCATAAGAATTCCAGGTATCACTCAATCCAGTGGAATATCAAGTGGTGAACAAGAATAAGAATTGTTCATGTACTGCAACTATCAAGACCAACGTGCCACCCTGTTGGTTGGCAACCATCAAGTGCGAGCGCCTCATTGAGTAGAAGTAAAAATGATCTAAGCTCGCACAGTGTCTGCACGCGCGCCATTGTGCAATAGTCTAAACTTTTACTAAACAACCTAAAAGCGAAATCTCGTCTCACGTAATAGAATCCATGCTTTGTACCTTCAGGGCAAAGTAAGAAGAAGAAAAAAAAAAGTAAAAAAATTAGTTTTTTTTTCTTCTCCTCCTTTTATTACCTGAATGTGTAAGCGCGGAGTGATGTAGCGGGGTCTTGTAGCGGCAGATATCACTCCCATTAGCATTCATTAGGAGCGGCGGGGCTGAATTCGCCAGATAACTTAAATATATCCATATTTAAAAGGATAAGAACTCTGCGCTGTTGACAAAGCGGCTGAGTCAGTCCCCTGCGGGAATATCCAGGATAACAAGGGCATTAAATATTTACCATCCATTACATGCACATCAATTATAGAGCAGCCAGACCTTAAAAGGTGCATTAAGTCCATAACCTGCATGGTAAGAAGTCGCAGATACAGCCAGCCACCCCCCCCCCCCAATATAATGGGGAGATTTATTCACCACATCCACTCACATTACTTCTTAGATTTTACTCCGTTACCGGTTTGAAAACTTTCTCGGTCCCTGAAAATAATAGGAGTAAGTTATGGAGAGAAGAAATTCCTAAGGAGCTGTAATATTAAAAGTCTTTTCTGCAGGATCAGCTTGGTGCCCGAACTGGTCCTGCAACATTGTAGCTTCTTTGTAATGCTGGGAGGGATAATCACAGCGAGTTCATCAGAATAACCCTCCCCGTATTACAAAGAAGCTACAATGTTGCAGATAAAGCCTGTCAGTGACTTGTTTACATCAGCCGTCTCAGAAGGGAGGGGGGGAGGAGGGGGAGACGGAGAGAAAAGATCACAGACAGATTTCTGTGTCTTCTGCAGAAAGCAGCAGCTAAGAACTGGGGAAAGGAGACTGAATAGATAATAATAAGTATGGAAGGAATTGTTAGTCTCATCATGGGCAGCAACATATCAAAACTTATGTTTGAGTGGAATACCCCTTTAATTGGGATTCTGCAGCTAGCTAGGAGATAGATAGATGATAGATAGATAGATAGATAGATAGATAGATAGATAGGAGATAGATAGATAGATAGATAGATAGATAGATAGATAGATAGATAGGAGATAGATAGAGAGATAGATAGACAGACAGACAGATAGATAGGAGATAGATAGATAGATAGATAGATAGGAGA